>NW_007259658.1:334448-349375 GCF_000164805.1 Carlito syrichta | reverse complement strand
CAGGTCAAGGCTGCGGTGGCCGGGAGTGGCCACTGCACTCCAGTCTGGGCAACAGAGTGAGACTCTAACTGAAAAAAAATAAAATAAAATAATATGTACATTTATTACCTCCTTGCCTCAAAGAGGTTGTGGGTGGTAAGCACTCAATCCTAATTCCTCTCAGTCTGACAGCCCAGAGAGTTTCAGGGCCTGGATTTATTTAACGTTTCATGCTAAAGGCCAAAATGTCATTTCAAAGTCTACTATTTAGAACGGGTGGGATGTGAAACACTCATGGAATGTAAACCGGCAGGAGACACTGGTCTTCATGATTGGTAATATATTATAAAGTCATGATACTAAATATGTTTGCCCGTTTCTGACATGGCTTTTCCCTGGAAATGGTTTTATATCCTTAATAATTCTGCTCTGTTTTGAAAGTATCAAGCTCTATTATGAATTAATCAAAGACACACTGCTTAACAGTATAGTATCTTATAGACTGGAGCTGGAAGCAGACTACTATAGTTCTGGAACTAAAGTCTCCTCTTGTCCTCATCCTCCCATAATGATCATAATTAAAGTCCAATACTGGAGACACTTGAAACTTAAAATGGGCTTCTGGTTATAGAATAAGCCTAAACTGGACCATTCTTTAATCAGCTCATTGTTATGTTAAGGAAATGACCAGGACTAGGACTAATCCTAGAAGTCATCAATTTGACAGTTTCTGAGCTATCCATCCTAAAGAGGTGGAGTGACTGCAACAGAAGAATTGAGCGGTGCTCCCACAAATCATCACTATTTCCAGAGAAAGGTAAAGTGGACGTTTTAAAACTGGAGTTGAAAAAAATCAAAACCAGGTGTCACGGGGGCTTTCCATAAGTGTAAGTAAAAGAGATCTTATTCAAGAGGAACAGGAGAGGCCACTTTTTGCCACAATGCGCCCAACTCACTTTGGTAATGGCAGTTTCAGTGCGTCAAGTCCTTTGCTTCACATTTTGTCTACTGTCTCTGCAAGAATTATCTTTACACATAATGCTTCCCAAAGAAGGGGAAACATGTTAAAATGTTTCTCATTTTAACATGCTTTCATTTAACAGCTAGGGACCCTCCATATCAACTAGCTGTGTGCTAAGAAAGAAAAATGCTGCTCTGGGGAGGGGGGAAGAATGGGCATTTTGGGGTCCAGAGAAGACAGGTTCTAAGTACACCACAAGGACACTTGGCACCTATGAAGAAAAGTACCCAGAAGGGAACCAAAGGTAAATTTCTCCTCAGTGACTAGCACATACAAAAATGAAGCCATAGGAAGAACCGCCTCCTTTGGCAAGACTGAAACTACCAGGGTCCTAAGGGCAGAAGAAATGTGTGGCTACAGGGCTCTTGGTGCCATTTTTCCACACCCAGGTGATGAGAACAGGCACTGGCATCCAAGGGTATTTAAATCACAGAGTTCTTTGTACCTTTATTCAGCCCATAAAACAGGCTCTGTTGAAGCAAGACAGTCTTGCGGTTCTAAGTGTGAGTGGAAGAGGGTAAATGCATAAAGAAATGGGAAGGGATGGGCTACCCTAGGGTGTGAGGGTAGGAAACTATTGGAAATTGTAACATATTTCATTGAAGCCATGTTTAAACCTGAGCCGGGAGAAAGCACTCACTGCGAATTTTGTCTGCCTGGCGAATCCTCTGGAGAGCTTTCCAAATGCTTTGATTGTCTTGTCCTGTGGTCAGGACGACCCCTACAGGTAGGCCGTAACTCCGAAGAGCACTTGCTACTCGATTGGCTGTGTGCACCCAAATGTCTTCTTCTGAGGAAATGACTCCAGCATGAGCCCACTGGAAATATTTCATGACAGTTACAAGCACTCGGATGGGAGAAGGGAGTGTCCGAGAAAAGGTCGGGTGGCTATTTTTGTTGTCTAGTTCATAATTCACACAAGCCCAAGAAAAAATCCCTTTGTCCCAGCTGCTTCCCAAAAGAGAAGCTGCCTCACAGTAGCCAGGGTTGGTAAATCCAATAAATCCTGAGGCCATCTGGTGGTAGGAAATGAAACTGGAGAGGGCCTTTGAAGTCTGGCAGTCTTCATTGAGAACCACATATTCAAAGGAGTATCCCAGGTCAAATGACGGGTCCCGGCTGATTCGCTCAGTGGCTAATCGGGCAGCAACCTCAGGCAGGGCCTTTGAGAACAACGGATCACAGGCCCAAGGGCCCACTACCCCTATCTTGTAGGGGAGTGCCCACACCTGCTGCAGGAAAGTCGTGAGGGCCAGGAGGCACAAGCACCACAGGAGCTGGGAGGATGCAAGGCCATGGTGTCCTGGCAGTCTGCTAGGAGCCGCAAAACAGAGCATAAGGCGAGAAAAAGGCCAGGGTGCCAGGAACATAGCCCTCTTGCTTCCAGCAAGCTAATGGCAAGACACTGGAGGGTTAGTCTGCTCTCCCAAGATGGAGGATGTTGATTCCAAATGCCTGTAAATCAAAGGAAAAGGTTTGCTACTCACATGATTTCTAAGCTGCTGGAAATATCAATTGTGAAAAAATGTCAAAAGAATGACAATCTCCAAACTGAAAGTTTCTTTCCCCCACCCTCACAAAACTCCTCCTCTTCCTGTACTCCTTACCTCAGTAGATGGCACCTCCATCTACTGTTATCCCACTTGCTTCTGTCAGAAACTTGGGAATCATTGAGACTCCTCTTTCTTCTCTGCCCCCATATTCAATCCATCACCAAGTCATGTCGATTCAGCTTCAGTAATAGCTGCCCACCTTACAGTGTTGTAAAAATTACATAGGTTAACACACAGTGAGTGCTTATAACAGAGCCTTGCGTGTCATTCGCATTATATTAGTCATATCGTTATCACTATTATAGTTTTAAGTATTCAACTTTTCTCTCTTATGGAGAGTCCGAGAAAAGGTCGGGTGGCTATTTTTGTTGTCTAGTTCATAATTCACACAGCTCTTTTGGAGACAGGTGTGAACAGATAATGGCAATACAGTATTAAAAAGTGCTATGATTGAGATATCCAAGACAGAGAGAAACAACGAGGATTACCTAAACCCAGATTTAAGAGGAGACGTCTCTCTGGGTTGAGTACTAAAAAAAAAAAATGTTAGCCAGGTGAATGGGTTCGCAAGGTGGGTCAGTGCTAAGAGCTTTCCAAACAGAAGGAGCAACATACAGAAAGACACAAAAGGGTGTGTGTGTGTGTGTGTGTGTGTGTGTGTGTGTGTGTGTGTGTACAGATTAGATATGCATTAGATTCTTTTAGAATTCCAAGACATTTGTTCTGGTTGAATCTGTGATGTCGGCCAAGGCAATGGCCAGATCACCATGATTATGTCAATATATAATCCTGTGTTTTATATATTCCTCTGGTTTTAAGCAGAGAAATGGTATTATAATATTTTTATTTTAGGAGATCACTCTAGCAGCAGTGTGGAGAATGGGTTGGAACAAGTTTGGAGTCTGTTGTAGTAATCCACATGAGAAATGATGACAGATCAAAAGAATGGTAGTGATGAAAAAGAAATGGAGGTGAATTTCTCCAAGATAAAAAATATCAAGGAAATTAAGAAAATAGAACCAACACAAACTTGGTGGCTGACAAGATATAGAAGGTAAGAAAATGAAAAAAGGGAGAATTCTAAGATGATTTTGAATTTTTCAGACCCTAACAACTAGTTGGAAAATGGTACTAGTCTCTGAGATAAGGAACACTAGAGGAAGAAGACTGGAGAGATAACATTTTATCAGACATGCTGAATTGGCCAACAAATGAACAAATGGCAATATCCAGTAGGCAATTTAACGAAGCATCTCTCTCTCTCTCTCTCTCTCTCTCTCTCTCTCTTTTCTTTTTGAGACACAGTCTCATTCTGTTGCCCAGGCTGGAGTGCAGTGGCATGATTATAGCAGCCTTGAACTCCTGGGCTCAAGTGATCCTCTCACCTCAACCTTCTGAGTAACTGGGACTACAGGCATGTGTCAACATGCTGGGCTGATATAATGGGTCTCTTAATTGAAAGCTAAACTTGAGTTATAAAGCTGGGTATAATCAGTTGATAGCAGATAATTTAAAATATGGCAGTATATAATATCAACAAAGGAGAGTTGTGGAGTAAAGAAAACAAATAACAAAACCCTGAGAACCCACAACACATAAAGGTCAGTCAGAGAAAAAGGAGATCATAATGAAAACTTACATGGAAGTTCAGAAAAATAGCTAAATCCAGGATTAATGGTATCTTATGAACCAAGGAAGATGACACTTTGAGGATGGAAAGTGTCTATCAGTGTCAAACTCTGCTAAGAAGCCTAATAAACTAAAGATAGAAAGATATCCATTGGATTTGGATTCAGAGAATAAGGCTGCAAGTTGAGGCAACACATGCTCTTATCAACAGGGTGCCTGAATGAAACATATTTGTATACCTAACCCTTAACTGTACCCCACAACATCATAATAAAAAATATTGATTAAAATTTAAAAAAAAAGATGACACATGCAAAACTTTTCTCCATCGGCCCTTCTCTTTCTCTACAACCCCATCCTCCACTGTTTCTACTTGATGCTATAGTAAATTTCTTATAGTCTTCAGACATGTATCACATCGTCTGTCAAGCCTAGGATTTGGAAAAACGCCATTTCCTCTGCCTGGAGTGATTTTCTTTCTCTTCCCAAGCTCTGGGTTCTGTGAAAGAACTCTACTTTCAAGACCCAACGGAAGTGTTCTTTATTCTGTGCAGCCTTAGTTAATACCCCCAAGTTGAGTTCATTGTTTCTTCTTCTGTGCCTCATACTTATGCCTATTAAAGACGGTAGCACTCTGATTATTGCTATTTCTGGTATATGTTGTGATAAGGATACAGAACTGTTTAACATTTCTGTACTTACAGGTCCCCATACTTTCAACCACAAAAATTGGGCAACAGTGAGGGCAACTCTCAATAGAGAACAGAGCCCACTGGACTAGGAGAACTCCTAGAGGTTCTATTTTTAGCCTTAATGGCTAGCCAAGTGCCCAACACATAGTAGGTATCAGATAAATGTTTGTGAAATGAATGAATTATACATTAAAGTTGACCCGAGGCCAAGAATAACCTCACCAGACATAATGAGAAGAATTAATTGCTTGGGAGACACGTTAATGAGTAAAATCCTTAGTAAATCTAATCTTCTAATCAAAGATAAAAATAATGACATGGCTCTTTTTAGGGCTGATAATCAGCACTGGTGTGCACAGGTTCAGTCCCGACTGGTTGCTTATTGCTGGAACAATTCTGGCCTGTGCCAGCCCTGTTTGTTATTATCTTGATCTTCACTCTTAATTTTATGAGAAAACCTGACTCCTCAAAAGACCAGTCTGCGGCACATCTGGTGGATCTTAAAGACCCACCACAAATAGTATGCCTCAAAGTTTGTACACAGGTGAAAGTTTGTTTAAATGAGAGTCAAGAAAGCCTTGGGGGAGGAAACAACTCACAAAACACATGAGCCAGAGGATGAGGGATGTGTTCAATGAGCAGGAGATGTCCAACTTTGCTTTGGAGACAGTGGAAAGATGATTCTGGGCTGATTAGATGCATAAGAACCTCAAATTCACTTTCGATCTCTCAAAGATAACCTAACCTCTCTCGCCCAAAATAGATCTATATTGTTGTGCTGACTATATTGAAGGCATGAGAGTGAGATACAGGATGGATGGAGTGTAAGATGTGGACTCAGCCTTCAGAGAGCTCCCAACCCAGCACTACAGGCTGAACTCTAGTCAAGAACCGTATACTTCTCTTTGCACCTTAACCCAGCCCCAATATTTTCTCTGCTGAAGCAAAATTTGGGATCCAGGACACCCCAGGGTGCATCCCCATCTCTGGAGTAATATGGGAGGGATCCCTATTTGTGGTTTGTATCGTGACAAGGATATTGAACTATATGTTATCTCTGTCCTTACGGGACCTCACTTTTTCAATCACTAGGCATATGCAACTGTGAGGACAGCTCACTATGGGGGACAGAGCTGTATTTACAGCAACAGGGCAAGAAAGACTTTTCTCCCCCAAACATAACCAGTTTGGTGGATTATTTTCCAGTAACTGCACATTTAATTCAGAAATTAGCGCTTGGAATAACAAAGGCTAAGAGTTACTGAGCTCTTGCTATGTGGCAAACAATGGGCTACACTCTTTGCATATATTATCTCATTTTTAAAACTGAATTTTTAAAAAACTCATCACAGCCCTTTGAGGTAGGTATTATCACCATTATTTGAAAATGATGAAACTAAGGCTCAGAAAAGGTAAGTAACTTGCCTGAGGACACACCATGGTAAAATGGGGATTTGTACCCTAGCTGACTGAACACTGTACCAGAAGGCATGCAGACAGCCCCTAATCTATGAAGTCCATGAGACCACCATTATTATACCTTCAGTGCTACTCGAATTGGGTTTGAATCATTCATTTGTGATTTGAAGAAATCCCTCAATTCTTCGTGAAAGAATCAATTAGGTAAAGTGGGAGAGGGGCAGAGTAAATTAGGAGGAGCAACCAGAAATTTATTATCCAATCAGAAGGAATTTGACCCTAGTGCTCAAGCTCAGGCTTGGGACTGCCCACTTACTCCTCGCTCGGGGCTCAGTGTTGCACAACTGGGGCTGGGAAACGCCAGTCACATTGTATTCTATATAAAGCTCATCCTAATCTTTGAGAATGGAAATCTCGGGAGTACACCCTTTGGCATTTTAGCTCCGATTCTCAACTTTCTTCTCTGCAAAATGAGGATAAATTTAACTTAATCCTTTTAAGATAAAGAATTAAATAAGTCAGAATGCTAAGCACACAGTTGTCTTTCAGAAAACACCAGTTCTTCCTTGCTATTCAGAAAAAGGGCTACACTGGGAATCAGAAGACCAGTGTCCTAGACTCAGTTCTGCCACCGACTCATCATGTGACTTTGGACAAATTGTTCTCCCCCTCTAGGTCTCTCTTTTTTTCCCATCAGCTGAACTGGAGGATCGCCAAGTCCCTTTCTCCTCTGATATACATGATTCCCCGATTCTGTACTTCCAAGCAGTTACTTTTCTAAACCTACATTGTGAAAACCCTTTCTGGGTTTATTCAACATTCTCTAGTCTTTGCTGCTCTAATTAACTTCATACTGGAGTTGGATTCTATCTGGCAAATCTAGCTTGTGATCATGTTTAATTTTGACCTAAAATCCTCTGTTAAACACAATATGAAGATCCCTCTCCTTCGCAATGCCGGAGTTGTGCTACATTGGAAATCTGGGTTCCTAAAACCATTGGTTATCTTATCATCATTATTAACATGCACAACTGAGAACATGGTCTCTGTTAAGACTGTAAATACCAAAAAATTAATGGGATAAGATAAGGGCCTGGCCAAGAAATCTTACTAAAAAAAGCAATCATGTACCTCAGAAGGGAAAGAGCAACAATGTTCAGCAGCATGACTCATATGTAAGACCACGTTTGTAAGTTTCCACTTGTTTTTGCTTAGCATTGCATCTCTAGTGCCCTGCACGGTGCCTGACATATAGCAGCTGCTCAACAAATATTAGTTGAACAAATAGTGAGGAAGAGACATGGAGCACAAATGAAATGCTTTATATTGATATGTTCTTATAAAGGCTCTGATTTAAGCTTTGATCAGGACCACCTTTGGCAAATTATCCAGTAGATACAGTTTGTCTTCAAACTTCTAGCCCAGCTCTCTCAATTCTCTCCATCAATGGAAAGAAAACTAGAGAAAGAAATTCTTTAAATAATTTGCACTAATATGTAAATAAGTGATAATGGTTGACACTTCCCCCTATTCCTCTCCAACCATGGTGTTTGTTTTCTAATAGGGGGTAGGGAGAAGTTTATGCCAAAAGAATTAATTTCTAATATTATTATCTTTTCAATTTCAAGTATTAGTTGCAGATAAGCAAAGGGGTATGAGCCACTTCTTGAATGGAAAAATGAAGGGACTTTTGGTGGCCTTCAGGTCGAAGTGATCAGCTGTCTATTCTGGGTGTAAGGCTGGCATTTTTATGTTATAATCCAGGTCATTCCTCCTAAGCACAATGCCTGCCTCATCCCCAATTCTAAAAAGCTGGCTTTTATTTTAGTTGGCATTTCCCAAGTTTATACATTTACAACATGTATCCTTCCTCAAGCCACATGTCAGAAAATGTCCCTTGCCATTTGTTCTCAGTTGCTGTTGCTCTTTTCCCTTTGTTAGCTGCAAGGTAAATAACCCCCAAGCTGAAAGCCTGCCCTTTATATTCTTCCTGGTATCTACGTCATGCATTATGTGATATTTCTAACTCTGCTAGGACTCCCTGGAGAACCAGAACGTTCTATGTCGCCGTAGAATTTTGCCTTGATCCCCCAAGTGAAAATTTTACAGAAAAAAACTTATTCTTTAAAACAAAGAAAGGAAGACAAGGTAGAAACGAAGGAAGGAAGGAAGAAACCAAGGGAGGGAGGGAAGGATAAAGGGGGGGATACCCTAAGCCTTCACCTGCTATTATGGGTTTTAAAAACAACACTATAAAGCTCTTGTGTAAAACAACACATTGTCTATTGCCTTCAAAATAAGTCTGCTGAAGGCTTCCCTGAGGTTAATGAGAAATCTGGGTGTAAATAAAATAAAGTTTAAAGATATGAAATTTTGGAAATAGAATACTATTGACCTACAGTCTTTTCAGGGGCCGTTGCCTAGGTAACTCATGTATGAACACCTTCCGTGAAAAGCAACTAAAGCATACGGATGCATCCTTTCATTTCAGGTAGTTTTCACAATCTGGGGAGAAGCCTGGTTTCACAAGGAAAACGACTGTTCTTTAAACATGTACAAAGAAAGACTATGGCAAATATCTCTGAGGGAAATGGTTCCTCATACTAGCTTGTCAAGCCCAAGATTTCAATGAATTATTGATTGATCTCTGCAGAGATATGGCCTGAATCTAGTTAACAGCTTGTGTAAGACAACATCAGGAAGAAATAAAAAGAATCATGAGAGGAACTAAGTGAAAGCTTATATGTAAGCCTTGGAGCCCAAATCTTGATTTAAAGTGTCTCAAAAGCTCTCTTTCCCTCTTTCTTTACTTCTTTCTTTCTCTCTTTCATTCCTTTCTTTAATTTTTTGACTACATATTACAGTAAAGCTAAAGTATCTAAAAGTCTGAACTCACAAGTGGGCTGTGTTTTTTCCCCACTGCGATCTTTTTTATAAACAAGAGCTGACAACTACTCACCATGTAATTCACCGCTCAAATGTCTTCAATTTATCGCCTGCAAATGCAAATCTCTGGCATAGCTACCTCAGTGTGTCCATTTCTGTGCATCTTCTACGCATTCATAATCCTGCCAAGGACTCCAGTCTGTTGATAAATTCCATTAATGGGGTAAATAATTGAGAGCGAAAGTAAACCTTTTTTTAAATCAGTCTTCGGTATCCCCGGACCAAGACCTGGATTAGGATTTAGAGTGACACTTCTAATCCTTTAAATAGATCCTACCTGTAGCAGAGTTAGTGTTGACCTAAATGCAATGACCCAGAGATTAACAAACAATTAGAGGCTTCTGGATAAATGCGTCCTCCACAGACCAGTGCTTTCTTCTACCTTTCAAAGTCAGACTCCCATACCCTCAGATTTTACCTTTGTGTTTTTCCTTTTTCCCTTCTGTCTAATAACCACAAATCGCCCTTTCTCCAGGACAGCTCCAAATGCCAGAACATTCATCAGCTGTGATTACAGCCCAGGATATGAAAGATGATCCAGGCTGGCTCCCTGCAAAATTCAAAGTAGGTGAAGTTTGTCTCCTTCTTCTGTTCCTCTCAAGTGCCTTCATTGCCTTTCCTTCCAAGCAATACTCCCTAATCTCCCCACATCTCTGCACACAGACACCCTTTCCTCCATATTTTAGATCTCTCCCTTTACCCTTATCAGTCCCTCTCTGTCTCTGTCCACCATTCACTCAGGACCTGATCTGGATTCCTGAGGTAAGAACTGAGATGTTAAAGACCAAAAGTGACTTCTATCAAATTTGGGTTACTATATGGCAGACATTTTTTTTTTTTTGAGTTGGAGTCTCACTCTGTCGCCCAGACTGGAGTGCAGTGACCGCTCCCAGTCACCGCAGCCTCGACTTGCTGGGCTCCGGCGATCCTGCCGCCTCAGCCTTCCAGGTAGCCGGAATTACAGGCATGCGCTACCACGCCTGGCTGATTTTTTTATTTATTGTAGAGATGAGGTCTTGCTGCCCAGGCGGGTCTCGAACCCACGGGCTCAGGCAATCCACTCACCTCAGCCTCCCAAAGGTGCGGGATTACAGGCTGAGCCACTGAGCCCTGCGGCAGACATTTTTTATAACAGCTTTATTGAGATATAATTCACCTATCATAATATTCATCCTTTTAAAGTGTACAATTTAGGTGCACTTTTTAGTACATTAACAAGGTTGTGCAACCATCATCACTTTACAATTCCAGACCATTTGCATTATTTCCACAAAGAAATTCTGTATTTGTTTAAAAGTCACTCCCCACCGCCACCTCCTCAGCCCCGGCAGCCACTAATCTACTTTCAGTCTCGAAGAATTTTCTTATTCTAGACATTCCATATAAATGAAATCATACAATATGTGATCTTTTGAAACCGCCTTCTTTTTTAGCGTAATGTTTTCAAGGTTCATGCATGTTCTATCGTGTATCAGCACTTTGTTCCTTTTTATGGGCAAATAGTATTTCACTTAACTAGGTATACCACATCATGTTTATCTTTTTATCAGTAGATGAACATTTGGGTTGTTTCCACTTTTTGGCTGTTATGAATAGTACTTCTGTTAACTTTGTGTAAATGTTTTTATATGGACATATTATTTTCGTTTCTTTTGGAAATTGCTGGATCATATGATAACACTATGTTTAACTATTTTTTAGAACTAGAAAACTGTTTTCCAAAGTATGTGTACCATTTTACATTCTCAGTGACAATATATGAGAGTTCTTGTTTCTCCACATCCTTGTCAGCACTCGTTATTATCTATGTCTTTTTATTTTAGTATGGTAGGTATATGTTCATTATCTTATTTTATATTCATAACAACCATCCAGATAGATATTACTCCTCCCATTTTGCAAATGAGGGTGCCAAGACCGAGATAAAGTTGGCAATAATAATGTTTATTGAATGCTGATGATATAACCGGCACTTTTGGAAACCCTGTATCCTGCAGTCTTCACAGTGACCCCACGAGAAAGATACTATTTGAATTTCCAGACATCCAGAGATGTTAAAGTAACTTACCCAAAGTTACACAGCTACTAGTCAGTAGGGTCAGAATTTGAACCCAGACAGTCTGTTTCTAGTACGTGGTGGAGTCAGAATCTAAACCCAAGGTTATCTGGTTCCAACAAAGCCCATACTTGTCCTGGATACATTCCACTAATGCATGTCTTGTGTTATCCCTCCAAAAGCTGTTTGCACCTTAACAAGGTCTCTAGAAAACACAATGACTATCCAAAAGAATTAATTCCTAATTGTAGAATTTCAGGTGATCTGATGGAAATACTGATACAAATGATGGGCTCCTAGTCTTCTCTACCTACTGGTGCATAGCGCCATGAGTGACCCCAGCAGGTATTCCTTTTTTTTTTTGAAAGCAGGATTTATTGGGAGGACAGAAAAGCTGTCACAGTGGGAGAGGACCTGAAGGAGTTGCCCTCCCAGCAGGTATTTCACAAGAAGATTCCAAGACAGACTACCTTGGAATCTGAGGACTAAGACACTCAAGGGACCATCATTCAAGGAATACTCCAAAATCCTGAATAGACATGAGATTTTTAATTTATAGGTATAAGAAGCTAGTAATTAGCATATAAATAAAACTTCTAAAGTCATTTTGTTTCTTTTGATTATGAGTTCTAGAAACACTCCTCTCTGCGTTAGTAATAATAACTAACCATAATTGAGGATTTACTATGTGCTAGGTACTGTTCTATGGGCTTTACACATACTAATTCATTGAATCATTACAACAATCCTATAGGGTAGATATTATCATTCATATTTTATAGATGATAAAACTGAAGCACAAGGAAATTAAGTAACTTGCCCAAGGGCACTTAGCTAGTTCGTGGTGCAGCCAGACTGAAAATAAGTGGTCTAGCTTTAGAGTTAAGGCTCTCAACCACTGCCTCTTAAAAGAAATCACAGGATGGGGCTCACTGGATTTATCCATACACTCAAAAATTCCCACTAGATCTCTAAGTTTTGGTTACAGTATAATTAATGATGATTTTAGAATAGAAATTCAAAACCATTTGGGATTCTTGTGCATCCAAAATTATATGAACACTTCAAATACATTCATGAGTATAAACTTAGAAATCATTCCTAAAAATTTTTTAGAACTGCTACGCCAGAGACATCAGTTACACTGTCTATCACCCTCAGTGTTCTCATTTACCTATAACACCAGAACATTAATGGTATTCTACCAGATATTGTTGGAACGCACAACAGTTTTTGTTCTATGAGGTCTGACAATTAAGTTTGCGAATTCATCCTAGAAAAAGTGCTACATACCTCATTGCTGGATATCACTATGGTCACCTTCAAAGTACTCCCTTTGGGAAGCTATGCACCAATGCCAGCGCTTAGTCCACCCGTCAAAGCAATTTTGGAACTCTTTTTCTGGAATGGCCATCAGAGCTGTTGTTGCAAGACTGTTGGAGTTTGAATTATAGCAATGAACAAACATTAAATCTCTTGTTAAACTTGGCAAGAATGGAAGTGAAATCAGGGACATGTTAGCCCAAGTTTGTGGGGATAATGCCATGAAGAAAACAGCCATGTACAAATGGATTAAACTTTTTCTGAGGAGGGAAAATGTCACTGATGAAGAGAAGTCAGGACAACCAGTAACAAGCAGAACTGATGAACACATTGCAAAAATTTGTCAAATTGTGCATCAAAATCATCGACTGACTGTGAGAAGCATAGCAGACCAAATAAACATCAATAGAGAAACAGTTAAGAAAATCTTAACTGAAAATCTTGGCATGAGAAAGGTGTGTGCAAAAATGGTTGCAAAGGAGCTCCTGAATCACAACAATGCACCAACACAGACAGCATTGTCTGTGAGGGAGTTTTTAGCCAGTAAACAAATAGCTGTTATTAGAACACCCTCCCTACTCACCTGATCTGGCCCCCAATAACTTTTTTCTTTACTCAAAGATAAAGGAAATATTGAAAGGAAGCCATTTTGATGACATTCAGGACATCAAAGATAATACGATGACAGCTCTGATGACCATTCCAGAAAAAGAGTTCCACAATTGCTTTCACAGGTGGACTAGGCACTGACATCTGTGCATAGCTTCCTAAGGGGAGTACTTCAAAGCTGACCATAGTGATATCCAGCAATGAGGTATGTAGCACTTTTCTAGGATGAATTCACGAACTTAATTGTCAGACCTCTTATAATGTCACTACTGATATTGAAGTCTAGTAATTTACAGAATTCAGGCATCCATTGAATAATCTTTATTTCCTAAGGTGTTATAGAATGAAAGAATCCAAATGGCACCGTCTGCCTCCACAAAACTCTGAAGCCAAATACACAGCTCTAGTTTCCCTCAACTTTAGTTGCAAAACAAAGATGTGGTCTCTTTACACTTATTTTTTTTAACTGCTAAACACTCCAAGGAACCCTCAAATACATATATCATGGGAAAATAGCAAAGGCCTTACATGACATTAGCCTGGGATTCTTGTATTATTTTTGAGATTGAGATGCAGGGTTGGGGCATGGGCTACAAAAATAGGTTCAGAATGGTGGCTCCTAGTTAATCATCCAAAAAAGGCTTGGACGAGTAACTCCTTGCAGTCAGGAATTTACATGAGAATCTGGTAAGGGAAGGTGAACGAAGACAAGTGAGAGTGAGAGGAAAACTTAAAAAAAAAAATTAGACAAACATCCACATTTTGCCTGATTCCAATGAGGGCATTGAACTGTGATTGCTTTAAATGTTTCATATAGCCTATCGGGTGTAAAGTTATTTTGCAAGTTCAGTAGTAATAACAAAAGTTTCCTCTCTGCTTATAGCACTTACAGGGCTCAACAAGATATATCTTGGTTTTTAAATGTAAAATATCTTTGGACAAAAGACAATATAATAATTTCTCTGATTACTATCTCTTGACAATTGGAACTAAAGGTGTAGTGTTTCATTTATTTCTCATAACAACCCTAAGAGGAAGGAACAATTATTATCCTACTTTGCAGATATAAAGAAAATATAAAGCCCAGAGAGGTTATGCGCCTTGGCCAAGGTCACACAGCTGAAGTTCAGGCAGCATGTTTCCAGGGCCTGGCACTTAGCAACTTTGCTATCTTACTTCAGGACGCAAATAGGTTATTAAAGGGTATTTTGTTTATACATATACATATAATGTTGCTTGCATATGTATGTCCATGCTTATGGCATTATAAATGGGTTTGTTTTTCTTCAGTTTTGAGTGGAGAGGTGGAACCTCCACCCAGATTTCTGCCACATTCAGCCCAGAAACTTGATCAGAATAAAGCTCAGTGCTGACCTCTAGTAGTCAGCTCCGAAATTGAAATTAAAGCAGAGACTGTAATGACCTCACATAGCCACAGGATGTCAGAATTATACCATTATTTTCAAACCCCTGTACAAACCTTTTTTTTTTTTTTTTATTAATACAAGTGTTGCACGGTCATTGTAAAAATGTTAGGAAATGCAGAACAGTAAAAAGCAAAAAAATATTTTGCTTTCATTGAACACTGTGTTTTTTCCAAAATTATTACCAAACAAGGTATACAATATTTTTTTTTTTTTTTTTTTTGAATTGGAGTCTCGCTCTGTCGCCCAAACTGGAATGCAGTGACCGCTCCCGGC
>NW_007259658.1:313855-334290 GCF_000164805.1 Carlito syrichta | reverse complement strand
TTTTTTTTTTATTTATTGTACAGATGAGGTCTCGCCTGCCCAGGCGGGTCTTGAACCCGCGGGCTCAGGCAATCCACTCACCTCAGCCTCCCAAAGGCGCGGGATTACAGGCTGAGCCACCGAGCCCCGCTATAAACTCTTTTTTAACATTTGTCATCAACACATACTTGAGGCCTCATTAAGAACACAGGATTTGAAGTCAAACTGACCTGACTTCAAATCCCAGTTCCACCTTTCCTAGCGGTATGGCCTGAGGTTAATTGCTTAAGTTCCCTAAAGCAATTTCTCAAATGAAAGAAATTACAATAAACAGCAGTATATTCCAGCACTGCTGTGGGGATTAAAGAGGATAGTGTATAGTGTCTGGCACACAGTGGTTGCTCAAAACATGGTATTTCTTTAGACCATGCTACTCCTGTTGCATGCTACTCCTGTTGCACCCCCAGCTTATATATATTTTGACCTGCACCCACCCCACATCTTATGTTAAATACAATTTTTGCTAAAAATTTGAGATAATTTTTAAGTTTTGCTTTTGAAACTTATTATTTATACTTCTTAACAGAGATTATATACATTCAAGAATTCTTTCAGACTGTTCTTACAAACCAACAATTTTTCCAATGTAATGAAATTATTCTGAGCACAAAATATAATTTATAAAATTGATGCATATTTTCCGACAGTTATTTAAACATTTATGGAATTTAATTTTGTAGTTATCCTCATATTTTGAGGCCAATAACTTTTCTCAAGTTCAAATCCCTTTGCCAGTCCTTGAAAGGTTCATGGGCCTCAAGCATTGTGCTTATAGTCCTTAATGTATTAAAATAAAAGTTTCTGGCCAAAATTATTGCTATTTCGCATATGCATTACTTTTATGGCTACAGAATATTTAATTTTGTGTATGCTCCAAAATGTGTTCGACCATTCCTCTATTATTAAACATTTAGGGTTTTTTTCAATTTTTCCCTATTATAAATGCTGCTGCAATCTTTTCAGTATATTAGCATTATTACTTTAGGATCAATTCCCAGAAGTCAAATTACTGGGTCAGAGTGCATGAATATCAGAAATGGTTCTCAATATATATGCTCTAACTACTTTCCAAGATCAACTTATGCTCACACCAATAGCCAATAAAATTAAAATGTCCATTTTATTCCCCTATCATCGGCTTTAGTTTGTCTCAAATGTATATTTGTCCATTTCAAAGGCCAAAAAAATATTTGGCATTAAAATACACTCCTGATTACTAGCGAATTATTTACAAATTTTTTCTCATAATTTTTAAGCCATATGCATTTTTTGTTTTATGTCTCTTTCCCTGCTTCTAAGAGTTAGTGGTAAGCAGTGAATATCCCCAAATTTGTGGTTTGCAGCCTTATGGAGAAGCAGCAGTTAGTAATACTACGTACTTATAAACTGTGCTAATACTGTGGATTGGTTTACTCCACTCCAATTTGACCCCGAAATCTCCTGAAGCTAAGATTCTGCATGCAAATTAGATATCACCAAGTAGATGCCCTTATGTGAAGTTTGGCAAGTGAAAGAGGGTTGACAAACTAGAAAGAGTAGTCCTATCTCTATATATGAGGTTTTTCTGTAGTGTTTGTTTTCTACCTTCCTAGTTATTAAGGGAATTGAAGTGCTGCCCAAGCAAAAGCAGCAACAATAGCTTCTTAACTAGTTTCTAATTGCTGGGTCACAGCTATCGGATGCTCTTTGTCTAGCTCCCTAGGAATCCAGAAACAGCTGCAGCAGATGCACAAGTAAAAATGGCAGGTTCTTGATTCTGGCAGAGTTCTGAAAGTGTCAAAAATTGGAGTTCTATTGAGGTTTCAAGTCTGTATTTTTCTGGAACTATGCTTGTAAAATAGACCTTCAGGCCTTGCAGCAATCTTGTCAGTAGGCAATTCTCTGTTTAAACGTTTTTCATGTAAATTGTTATGAACTTTTTGGAATGTAATTCAACCATATATATTATGATTTAAAAATACATATGCCCTTTGACCCAGCGATCTCACTTGGAAAATTCTACTGCACAGAAATAAAGAGCATTAGTACTCACTGTCACAAAGACATATATTGCAGTTATTTTTAGTGGCAGAAAACAACCTGGAGACAGCCTGAATGCCCACCAATGGAGAGGATGTTTAAATTCATTACAGAATATCCACACTATAGAATATTATAGTCAAAACTCAAAACAATACAAAAAAAAGTTGTACATGTATTGACCTGAAAGTATGCAATAATATACTTAAAGAAACAAGTTGCATAATTCCATTTTTATGATAAAAAAAGGTGAGGGACATTTCTTCTGGCTTATAATACTTAGAGTGACTTCCGTTTTCTGCCCTGAACCATAGCTAATGTACACACTGCCATCATCATCATTAAAAGTTATATACCTGAAGTGTTGCAAACATCTGGTTTCCAATTCAGTTATGGACTGCATGAATGAGATAAATATACATGAAAATTCTGGGAGGCCCAATATTTATTAAAATATTGTGCCACACAAGGGACTTGTGTTGAGATGGAGCAACTTGTAGCAGACCAATGCTGTTGCTGAGAACAACTAGAAAAACTAGATGAAATATCACCCCCAAAATTTGCTTTTTAAAGGCATCAGAGACCAGAACTTGAGAGGTATGGACCCCATAAGAAGGGAAGCTCATCAACTTTCTGCATGCTGTTTTTCCCTTAGTATATTTGTCAATTCTTGGTTCACACATTAGATAGAGGGTGGTCCCTAAGATGCAAAGAAACCAACAGAGCTTTAGATAAAACCACAAGAGTCAGGGAACAAAAACTGGAATTTAAGACCCGCCAGGGCCAACTAGGACTTGCGCAGCCATTATCCTGAAAGCACAAGATTACAGAAAAGTGAGGCTGACACACAGTACCCGTTTTCCTCTCCAGGAGATTGCCAATTAAATTGCATAGGGTCAAAGATGAAATGCCAAGCAGAGTGACTAAGAAATAGAGTGGAGTTTGAAAAAGTTTCACAGAGCTGAGGAGACATAAATTGGAGTGCAAAACTTCTCAAAGGAGAATGTCTCTGGGAAACATCTACCACTGGTTTTCATTTGGCATCCCTGGAGCTATATTCTAGGAATGGGGCAACCCAAGTATGGGTTGAGTCTAGTAAATACTGCAAACGAGGCTCAAGTCAGCTCAGTGGCTGAATGGCTTAAGATAATTTGTCCTGCTGCTGCTTGGTAGAAAATAGGGTAAATCCTCTCTCCAGGGACATAAGATCATCTAGAGTCTATGCACTGTGCCAGGTATAGTCTGGCACTCATAAAAAATTGAGGTACCAAGAAACAAGAAGAAAAAAAAGCAGGCAACAGAAACGACTTATAATGACCATGTTAAAAGATATGACATGGATGGTAAATATTCAAGAAAAAAATACAACCTGGATAATTCCACCAGAAAATTAAAATCTATTAAAAAAAATAATCAAATGGAAATCCTGAAATTGAAGAATGCAATAACTTAAATTAATAATTCAATAGGGGCCGGGCTCAGTGGCTCAGCACTTTAGGAGACCGAGGCAAGTGGATTGCCTGAGACCGCGGGTTCGAGACCAGCCCAGGCAACTTGGCGAGACCTCGTCTCTACAATAAAATAAATAAATAAAAATTAGCTGGGCATGGCAGCATGCACCTGTAGTTCCAGCTACTTGGAAGACTGAGGCAGAAGGATTGCCAGAACACAGCAGGTCGATGCTGGGGTGGCCATGAGTGTGCCACTGCACTCCAGCCTGGGCAACAGAGTGAGACACCAACACAAAAATAAATAAATAAATAAATAAAAATAATAATTCAATAGGTGGGCCACACAAAGTCTAAAGTTTATTGTTACCTTGTAAGATATGCTAAGTGCCAGCTATGTTATTTTCTTTAAAAGACTCCCCTTGGCCATTGTATGTAGCATTTGAGAACTGCCAATCAATATGCTCTATCCTCCTCTGATCAAGAAAGGAGTGGGCACAAAGTACAAACCAAGTCAACCGGATTCTCCTAGGAGTTTGAATCTTGAGCAGAGCAACAGAAAGATGGAAAGAAAACAGAGCTGATTCATAGTGCTAGTAATGTCCTGGAAAATAGCCCATTAGTTCCCTTTATCTAGATCCTGGAAGATGCCTTGATTTCCGTCTTTTCTGAGTCCTAGTTGTTTAGTTTTTTCCTTCTGTAAGCTAATTCATTGTCTTCCAAATAAATTCCTTGTCTAGCCAGTATATTCCTTTGGTTAAGTGACACATCAACTCCCAAATTTCAGTGGCTTAAAAATATAAGTCTGTTTATAATGCATGTCCTATCCAAAGTGGATCAGCAAGAGGACTATGTCCCACAGTTACTCAGGAACACGGACTCCTTCCATTCTTTTACTCTGCTCTCCTCTAGGTCTTAGGAGTCATCTACATTCAACTGCAGAATCAAATGTGGATTTTTAAAAATAGACAATGTCATTTATCACTTACGGTCACACTCCATTGCCCAGAATTCTGGTACAGGGTCACACCTTCCTGCAAGGTAGACTGGAAAATGTAACCTAGATGGGTGTCCAGAAAGAAGAGGGGAACACTGATACTGATGAACACCTGTGATCTATACCACAGCCAAAGTCATTTCTGTTGCTTTTTAACAAAGGACCATAATTAATACAGATAGGTAGGATTTTAGGAGACAAAGCTTAAAGAGGAGGGCAACTCAGAGAGAGGAACTAGTATAAACAAAGAGAATAGAACATCATCTGCTTTGGCTGGGGTGTTGAATGCGTGATTGGGAGTAGTAGGAGGCCAGGTGGCAAGAGGTAGATTTTATCTTCACAACAACCTGGTGAGCCACACACTATTTTTATTTTCACTTTACAAATGAGAAAACTGAAGATCATAGCGCTTATGTGTTTTGCAGACCCTTTCTCCTCTCCCTCCTCTTGAGGGACATTATTCTGTATGGTAGCTAAGAACATGGATTCTAAAACAAGACTGCCTAAGTCCAAATTCAAGTTTTACCATTTGCTTTATATATGACCTTGGGAGGTTACTTAACCTCTTTGTGCCTCAGTTTCCTCATTAGTAAAATGGTGGTAAAGATCAAAATGATGCCTCCCAAGGTTTTGGTAAGGATTCGATGTATTACTATAAGTAATGCACCTAGAACAATGTCTGGCACTTAGTAAGACCCATAAACACATTTGCTATTCTTTTTTCCAACCTCTAAATCTTGGCATGTCCCAGGGCTTGGACCATGATCTTTTCTTCTCTAGCCACACTGCCCTCATGACTTTATCTAAACTTTCCTTCTCCCATGACACTGACTTTCCCACCACCCTGTTTTGGTTCCATCAAAGCGCAGTCTGAAATTTTCTTATTTATTGTTTTGTTAATGTACTTATAATCTGTCTCTCGCACTTGAATGTATGCTTCATGAAGGCAAAGACTTAGTCTTGTTCAGTGCTGACTCCTCAGGGCCTAGAACAACATCTGGTGCAAAGTTGATATTCATTGAATGAGGAAATGAACATACCCAAGTAAGTGGCAGACATTGAATTAAAACCCAGGTCTGACTGAGTCCTATGCCTATGCCCTTTATTACCATGCTGTATGGTATAGTAGCCATGAAAAAAAAAGAGGAGGTGGTGGATTAAAGAAACATTTAGGAGGTAGGCTTGACATAACAGCAATGGATTTGAGGGCAGTGGAGGTGGGGGGGATGCTGTGAGACAAATATGATTTTGAGATTTAGGCCTGGAGGACAGTGACAGTAGTGTTTTAAAATGTTCTTTCTCTGAGTATAACTGACTCTTTTTTGTCACCTTTAAATTTTTTATTTTAAAATTGTGGGGTACAATTCAGGGTTATATGTACAAATATTCATTGTGCAGGTATCCTTGTTGGTGAGGTGTGTCCCCCCTTCCCCAGGCAGTTTCCCACTACTGCCCATCCCACCTCCCCACCGCCCCCACGCCTCTGCAGTTTCCTGCTACTGTCAACCCTTTTCTTATATATAATTGACTCTTTTACTCTTGAGAAGAGGACTCTTATCCCTGACATATATTAGAAGTGAGTTAGGAACACAAGAGGCACACAGGCTTGGGGAGAAGGGGACAAGTTCCATTTTTGCAAATATTAGCTTTTAAGTGGTACAGTAGGGAGATGAAAGACAGTTGAAGCTGCAAAGAAAAAAATTGGGCTAGAGCTATAAATTTGAACTTCATAAGCTTATACATAATAGTTGAAATCCTAGTAATGGACTCTAAGCAAGCATCTAAAATTAAGGGAACTACAAGAGAAAAAGATAAACAACAGAGTGAGAGGAAGCACGGAAAAGAGACATATTAGGGTCCCAGCAGGAAACAGATGACACATTCAAAACAGGAAAATTCAAAAAGGGAATTGTTTACAAAGGTGCGGGCAGGGTGTAGCAAAACCAAAAGGGTAAACACTGTATTCTAGAGATGTTAAAACCTCTAGGCTGAAAGGAATGAGAGAAGGAAGTGATTACCAGGACCTCCAAAAAGTCATGTAGAAAGGACCACTCTCAAAAGAATTGAGACCTTTTGTTGATGGACACAACCAGTTCTAGGTGATCCCATAAGAAATGAGCTGGGTATATTAAATAACCTAAACTCACTCTTTTCTCTCTGTGATACTCTGTCATGGTCCCCACAGTCAAACCTAATAGAAACTAGCTAAAGGGCAAAGGGTTAGATGTACAAATATTCATTGTGCAGGTATCCTTGTTGATGTCATCCATAAAGGTCAGCCTTTAGGGAATGAAAGCAGAGTACAAAAAAAAAGTAGCAAGTAAATCTGGAGGAACAAGTGGTAGATATCTAACACAGTCCATCCCTAATGTCCTTCAGTGTTTATGTCCTGAGCACAGGATCACACAAAAACCCACCAGCTACTGTATGATAGCAAGATGTCAATTCAGTCATATGACCATGTGAAACCTAAAATAACAGTCACTACTACTGCTCTTCACATGACAGTAGGGATGTCAGGAGGGATAAAAATAAGGTTAAAAAAAGTAACATAAAACATAGCTGCTACAATGTATGTTTTGTAACTTGCTTAATCAAAGGTGCCTTCTTCCACCACTCATTTCATATTCTCCTTGCCTTCTGCTGGTATCCAGGCTACATAGGGCTCTTAAACTGGTGGGCAAAATAAACAATATCAGTAGGATGAGTTCTTTGTTGTCTTATGTATACTATTGGGTTGCCCTACTTTCTATTTGACCAGTATTATTAGGCAAAGGGGCATAGGAAACAATCCAGTGAATTGGATGTAGAAGCAGTGAATGTAGAAGCAACCAAAATTTTCCCTAGGAATTGAGATCAATCACCCTGACCAATTCATTGATCCCTCCTCTGTTTGTTGGTTCAAATGCATGGTGTGTCCAAAATGACCAGGTGATATCACAGCTCTTAATTAATTGGAAACATGGTCATGTATACTGGTGCAAGCATCACTCCCTTTGGCACTAGGACTCCAAACACCCAGAGTCCAAGCTTGGAGATATACAAAGAGAACACTATTTATTGAGTTATTGGATATTATAATGAGAGGGGTCACTTCCAACTCCACTCCTGGGTTCTCCCCACAGTCTGGACCCTTTTCCCTTCTTGGCCTTTCTCCAAAATAACACCTGATTAAACAGGCTCAAATCCAATACATATTGCCTTCAAAATCCAAACAGACCACCAAGAATTAAGCCGTTTTCTTTAAGGTGGGCTGTGCCAAGTACAATTCTCTTTCCTTTTAGAAAAATATCTCAAGATATTTAAACTAGACTCCTAGAAACTTCACCTACATAACAGAATCCTAAATCACCTCCCACCACATACTTGAATATGTCTTACTAAGGTAATAGTTATATTTCTACTTCCTGATCATCGAATCTAATTAATATGATATTGTCAATTTAGTGGAACAGAGTGATGTTCTGTGGGATATCAATACGGTCAAGGTCCCTCCGAGTTATATTATGGCAGAGGACTAGAGAATTAGAATAGCTCTGGGAACAAGTAAAGAGATACAGTAATTCCTGCTTTTGATTTTCATTACTGAGAGGAGTAGGAAGGAGAAGCATTTGCCAAGTCTACAGCTGTATACAATGGGTCAGAAGCTGTGTTGATTTGTCTTAGTAGAAATACCACATCCACTAATTTACACTCCCATCAACAGTGCAACCTCTATGAAAATCAGCAGGAGATTTTTCAAAGAACTAAAAGTAGATCTACCATTTGATTCAGCAATCCCACCACTGGGTATCTATGCAAAGAAACAGAGGTCACTATATAAAAAAGACAACTGTACCCACAGGTTCATCTCAGCACAATTCTCAATTGCAAAGATCTGGAATCAACCTAAATGTCCATCAACTGATCAGTGGATAATGAAAATGTGATATATATGCACTATGGAATACTACTCAGCTATAAAAAAGAATGAAATAATGTCATTTGCAGCAACTTGTATGGAATTAGAGAATATCATCCTAAGTGAACCAACTTAGGAATAGAAAATCAAACACTTCACGTTCTACATGTTCTCACTTATAAGTGGGAGCTAAACTAAGGATCTGCAAAGGCATAGAGAATGGCATAAGGACACTGGAGACTCAGAGGGGGAGGGGAGAAGGGGTGGAGGGATAAAAAATCACCTATCAGGTACAATGTGTACAGGTGGGGTGTGGTGGCTACACTTAAAGTTCAGACTTCCTCGTCACTATACAATGCTACCATATAAGCAAAAAATATTTGTACTCCCTAAATAAAGAAAAAAAAAATACCACATCCACTGCAGCTGTGGCTGGCATCCTCGCCAGATTAAGTTTGTAGAATTTTGCTGTCATTATCCACAACTTATCTTACCTTTGTATCAGAAATCAGATAGGTTATTTGGGGATGTGGTGGAAGCTACCATCCTTGCACCTCTCTAGTCTTGTCTCTGCAATTCTTCCAGAAATACAGTATTGCTCTTGGTTTATTATATTGGAGTAGTATGAAGGGAATTTCCAAAGGTTTCTACTTGGCCACTTCCTACTATAGGAGACCTCATCCCTCAGGTCAGTGAACCAAAGTAGGGATTCTGCCAGGTACTAAGTGTATCTAATTATATTATAAATTCTGTGGCTATGGAAATAACCTCAGAATGGCTCTCTTGTTCCAACATATCAGATCCAGTATCTAATAAGTAATCAAAATTTCTGGCATGTTCCTTGCTCCACTTTACAGTCACGTTGATACATGGCTGAAGGTCACTCACTCTAGGGGAGACTTAGGGAAAGATTGACAGTACATACTTGTGGCCATGATACTGGGTGCTTCTTCAAAGAGAGCCATCCATCTACTCAATTGAGAAGCTCCAGATCTGCTAACAAACTTAAATCTAACAACTGAGTAATAGGTTATGAATCCCCTCTGCAATGACTCAAGTTAGATTTTTGTCCAGCAGACAACATTTCCCCATATATATGGAACAAGAAGCATTTTAGTAGGCTGCCTATTTATTTCATTTCGAGGAATTCTGTTACCAATTAGCCACTGCCACAATTCACTCCCTTCTAAAATACTCTGCTTGCCATTCTGCTTATGTGGCTTACTGTGATGATTGTACTCCCTTTGTTTCTGATTGTTAAGTGCCACCACCTGGGCTCTACCATTCTAAGAATCCATTATTCTCAATGTGCTCAGGGAATCCAATTCCACTATAGTATAGACTCCTTCCTTTACAGTGCATCAGGGGAGTTCAAATATTTCTTCTGCCTTATTTATTTATTTATTTAAGTCAGAGTCTCACTCTGTCGTCCAGACTGGAGTGCAGTGGCACACTCACAGCTTCCCCAGCAACCACCTGCTGGTCTCAGGCGATCCTTCCACCCCAACCTTCCAAGTAGCCAGAACGACAGGCGTGCACTACCACACCCGGCTAATTTTTTGATATATTGTAGAGACGAGGTCTCACCAAGTTGCCCAGGCTGATCTTGGATCCCTGGGCTCAAGCAATCCTCTCACCTCAGCCTCCCAAAGTGCTGGGATTACAGGCTTGAGTCACCGTGCTGGCCTATTTCTGCCTTATTAACTAAGCCATCATTGAAGCACTGAGATCAAGCTTTAGGCAGCCATTCTAGTGGGCAACTAATGCCAATTCCAGGTACAGTCACACATCACTTGATGATGGAGAATACATTCTAAGAAACACATCATTCAGTGAATTTCATCATTGCAAAAACATCATAGTGCATTTACACAAACCTGCATGGTGTAGCCTACTATATACCTAGGCTATGTGATATAGATTATTGATCCTAGACTATATACCAGTACAACATGTTACTCTATTGAATACTGTTAGCAACTGTTAACACAATGGTAAATATTTGTGTATTGAACCATATCTAAACATAGACGAGGTACAGTAAAAAATATGATATAAAAGATTTTTTAAAATGGTACATCTGTATATAGAGCACTTACCATGAATAGAGCTTGCAAGACTGGAAGTTGCTCTGGGTGAGTCAATGAGTGAGTGGTGAGTAAACATGAAGTCCTAAGACATGACTACTACCACACTATACTACTACAGACTTTATGAACACTGTACACTTAGGCTACACTAATTTTTTTAAAAGGTAATTGCACTATGACATTACTAGGCAATAGGAATTTTTCAACTCCATTATAATTTGATGGGACCACTACCATATATGCAGTCCTTCATTGACCAAAGCATCACTATGCAATGTATGATAGTACTTGAGTCCCATCACATATTCAATCCTGAATCCTGGGAGAAGGCGCTTCTGTGAATATATCTTACATTTCCTCCACTTGATCTAACACATTTAGAAAGTGGCAAACACATGAGTAAGCTAAAAATAAACATCGACTGTATAGAACAGTATTATGATTATTTGAGTTAGTTAACTTAATAGAACACTTTGAGACGTCCAGCAAGTCACCAGCCTTAGTAAACTTATATTGAGAGAAAATATATATACATATATAATTTGTGGGGTCAAAAATATAGAGCAAAAATCCTGGACAATAAATACATATAATTCAGAACAACCAAAATTAAAGTGTTCTAAGGTCCTTGTATTAGCTGGGAGAGTGACAAATATATTGATTTACTTTAAACTTTATTAAATATACATGGCAACATTTCTAGAATAGAAAAAGAGAATATGAGGGGGACCCCAAAACATTTATTTATAAAAAATTGTGTATTTATTCTTACATGTTTAAGCTTCAGTCACCTTCAAAGTACTCTCCATTTGATGCAAAATTGAGATGCTTTTTCCACTACTCAAAACAGTTTTTGAACTTTTCAACTCTGATGCCTTTTAGTGTTTCTGCCATTTTTCTTTCACCTCTTCCACACTGGAAAAATGTTTCCCTTTGAGGACTTTTTTCATCCGGGGAAACAAAAAAAAATGTTGCTCAGGCAAGATTGGGTGAATAAGAAGGGTGGGACATGAGGGTTATAGCGCTTTTGGTCAAAAACTACTGAACACTCAGCACAGTGTGGGCAAGTGTGCCCGTAAATCGCCCATCATGAAACAGGCAAATGTGTTGAAAGAATCTCCAAAAAAACACACTGAAGCCAAACACAGCCTCTCGCAACCACACTAGCTGGTGCACTGATGCCAATGGATTCCTAAAACACTTACCTAACGAGGGAAGCCTGTACTACAAGGGGCCCACCCTCCAAAAAAAAAATTGGTTTTTTTGGGGGGGTTCCCCCTCATATAACTAAAAGAACAGAAAAAGAGCATATAACTTCCAAACAGAAAAGAAAAAACAGTTGGAGGTAAACAGACACATATATTAAAATATTAATCAAAAAAATACAAGAAATGAGGTGGAGGAAGAGAAACAGAAGAAGTAGGACAATGAGAAAGATCAAAATGAAATGTTGAATGTGGAAATAAATACAAATATATCAGTAACCACAATGAGCATAATAGACTAACCTCTTCATTTAAAGTCGAAGACTGGATTGGAAAAAAGAGTTCTAGTTCTAACCATAAAGGAGTAGCTTTTATCTGACTAACTCTCATTGAAAATAATTATTAAAATTGTGCTAAATATATTTTTATACAAAAGTGACTGGAGCTATTGAAGAACAACAAACATAAGCAGAGCATCATATGCTACTTTTATTGAAAGAAGAAATACACATGAGGTGAATTTCACATTTACTTAGGCATTTCCCAGAGGATATTTTCCCAATTTGAGGAATAAAGAAATATACCTGAAGCAGAAATCATCAGTATTTCTGGACTAAGGAAACAGAGGTCAGCGCTCAGGGCTACCAAATGGCTCAAAGTTGAAAAACAAAACCATAGAAAGAAGGGAATCACAAAGAAATTAGTTCCAAAATCTGCATACAAATTTCCCTCATATTGTTAAGAGCCTCTTCAGCTACACATGTGCAGAATAATACTCCAAGAAACCATTTCCATGTTGGAGCAAACTCCAACAGCTCATTAAAGGTAATTGTGCACATCTCTTCCCAACTCCATGCCTTACAAGAATTGCCAAAAAGAATCCTTCAAGTTGAAACAAAAGGATACTAGACAGTACCATGAATGCATACCACAAAATAAAGCACTCTGGTAACGTTAAATATATAGACAGATACAGAATCATTTAATCCTCTAATGGTGCTACATAACTCACTTTTAATTTAGATCTAGAATTTAAATATAAAAGCCTAAAAAATAACTATAAAGTTATGCTATGAAAAAAATAAAAAGATATGTTTTGCAGCATTTATAACATAACATGGGGGAAGATGTAAAGGAATAAATTTTTGTATAGAATTGAAGTTGTCAGCAGGCTCGGTGGCTCAGCCTGCAATCCCGTGCCTTGGGAGGCTGAGGTGAGTGAATTGTCCGAGTCCATGGGTTCAAAATCCGCCTGGGCAACTTGGTGAGACCTCATCTCTACAATTAAAAAAAAAAAAAAATTAGCCGGGCGTGGTAGCACGCACCTGTAGTTCTAGCTACTTGGAAGGCTGAGACGGAAGGATCGCCGGAGCCCAGCAGGTCAAGCCTGCGGTGGCCAGGAGTGGCCACTGTACTCCAGTCTGGGCGACCGAATGAGACTCCAACTCAAAAAAAAAAAAAAGAATTGAAGTTCTCATTGTCATTAGTTTAGGATGGATTTCTATAACTTTGACATATTTGTGTAATCCCTATGATAATCACAAAGAAAATATCTATAGAAAATGCACAAAAAGGAAAAGGAATCAAAGAATGTCATTTTAAAAAATCAACAAAACACAAAAGAAGGAGTAAAACAGGAAATTAAAGACAAAATAACTACAAGACATACAGAAAACAATTAACAAAACGGCAATAGAAGTCCTTCTCTATCAGTAATTACCTTAAATGTAAGTGGATTAAAGTCCCCAATAAAAAAGACACACAGTGGTTGAATGGATATTTACGAAAAGAAGATCCACTTAAATATCCCACTTTCAATAAAAATAGATCAACCAAACAGAAAATCAGTAAGGAAACAGAGGACTTAACACTGCCAACCTAATGGCCCTAATAGGCATATACAAAACATTCTACTCTGCCGGGGCTCGGT
Source organism: Carlito syrichta (assembly GCF_000164805.1). Classification (NCBI taxonomy): domain Eukaryota; kingdom Metazoa; phylum Chordata; class Mammalia; order Primates; family Tarsiidae; genus Carlito; species Carlito syrichta. Next base: position 320,661 of record NW_007259658.1, on the reverse strand, counting down.
GGCTCAGCCTGTAACCCCGCGCCTTTGGGAGGCTGAGTTGAGTGGATTGCCTGAGCCTGCGGGTTCCAGACCCGCCTGGGCAGGCGAGACCTCATCTCTACAATAAAATCAAAAAATTAGCCGGGCGTGATAGTGCGCGCCTGTAATTCCGGCTACTCGGAAGGCTGAGGCGGAAGGATCGCCAGAGCCCAGCGGGTCGAGGCTGCGGTGGCCGGGAGCGGCCACTGCACTCCAGTCTGGGTGACAGAGTGAGACTCCAACTCAAAAAAAACCCAAAAACATTCTACTCAATAACAGCAAAATACATATTCTTTTCAAACACACACAGAACATTCACTGGATCACGTTAGGCCATACAACAAGTCTTAACAAATTGAAGAAGACTGAAATCATACCAAATATTCTTTGCATCTGCAATGGAAAATACAAAGCTCTCTGCAAGAGGTAAATATAAAGGTAAAGGAAGGAAACCAGAAATTAGTAACAAAAGGAAAACTGAAAAATTCCAAATATGTGCAAACTAAATAACACACTCATGAACAATAAATAAGTGAAAGAAAAAATTATATGAAAAATTTTAAATATTTTAAGACAAGCGAAAATGGAAATACGTGTATCAAAACCTATAGTATACAACAAAAACAGTACTAAGAGGGAAGGATAGGTTGGGTACAGTGGCTCTTACCTGTAATCCCAGCACTTTGAGAGGCCAAGGCAGGAGAATCATTTGAACAAACATCAGGAATTCAAATCAAGTCTGGCAACATAGGAAGACCCCGTCTCTACCAAAATATATATATATATACCAAGCATGGTGGCGCACAGTTGTAGTCCAAGCTACTCAAGAGGCTGAAGTGGCAGGATTGTTTGAGTCCAGGAATTCCAGGTTACACTGAGCTATAATTATGCTACTGCACTCCAGCCTGGACAGAGACTCTGTCACAAAAAAAGGGGACGTTTGTAGCATTAACTATCCACATTAAAAAAGAAGAAAGATCTCAAATCAACAATTTAACTTATATTTTAAGGAACTAGAAAAGGAAGAACAAACCCAATGTTATCAGAAAAATAAAATAAAAAAGATTAAAAAGTACATCAAATAGAGAATAGAAAACCAATAGAAAAAAGTCAACAAATCTGAGATATTTTAAAAGTGATAATAAAATCAACAAATTTTTCTCTAGAGTAAGGAAAAAAAGAGAAAAGACTCAACAAAAGTCAGAAATGAAAGAAGAATCATTACAACTGATGCCACACAAATGAAGAGGATCCCAAGAGATTACTGTGAACAATTATGCACCACAAAATTGGATAACCTAGAAGAAATGGATAAATTTCTAGAAATATACAACCTACCAATATTGGATCATGAAGAAGTAAAAAATATGAAAAGACCTATAGCTAGTTAGGACATTGAATCATAACCAAAAATCTCTCAGCAACAACAAAAAAAAGCCCAGTGGTGAATTCACATCAATTCTTTTCAAACTCTTCAAAAAAATTGAAAAAGAAGGAACACTTCCAAACTCATTCTATGAAGCCAACATTATCCTGATACCAAAATCAAAGATACCACAAGAAAACTATATATCAATATCCCTGATGAGTATCGCTGCAAAAATCCTCAACAAAATACTAGCAAACTAGATTCAATAGTACATTAAACAGATTATACATAATGACCAAGTGGTATTTATTTCTGGAATGCAAGGATGCTTCAACATACAGGAATCAATCAATGTAATACACTACATTAACAGAATGAAGGACAAAAACTACATGATCATCTTGATTGATGCAGAAAATCATTTGACAAAAGTCATAATTTAAATTTTAAAATGTTCAACAAACTAGGAATAGAAGAAATTTACTACAACATAATAAGGCCATACATGAAATGCCCACAGCTAAAATCATATTCAGTGGTGGAAAACTGAAAGCTTTCCTTCTAAGATCAGGAACAATGCAAGCATGCCCACTGTAGCCACTTTTATTCAACACAGTACTATAAGTCCTAGCCAGAGCAATCAGGCAAGAAAGAGGAACAAAAGGCATTCAAATAGGAAAGGAAGAAGTGAAATTATGTGTGTTCACAGATGACATGATTTTGTGTGTAAGAAGCCCTAAAGATGCTATTAAAAACTGATGGAACTAATAAACAACTTCAGCAAAGTTTCAGGACACAAAGTCAACACACAATCAGTTGCATTTCTGTACAGTAACAAATGAACAGTCTATAAAGGAAATTAAGCAAACAATCCCTTTGACATTATCATTGAAAAGAATAAATTACTTACAAATAACAAGGAGTTAAAAGGCCTGTACATTGAAAAGTACAAAATATTGCTGTAAGAAATTGTAAAAACACAAATAAATGTAAAGACATTCTATGTTCATGAGTTGGAAGACTTAGTCTTATTAAAATGTCCATACTAACCAACGTGATCTACAAATTAATGTAATCCCTATCAAAATCACAATATTTTTTTCAGAGATAGGGTAAAAAATCCTAAAATTCATATGAAATCTTAAAGGACTAAGAATAACCAAAACAATCTTGAGAAAGGAAAACAAAGCTGGTAGCCTCACACTTCCTTATTTCAAAGCATATTTTAAAGCTACAGTAATCAAAACAGTATGGCAGAAGTGTAAAGACAGACATATAGACCAATAAAACAGAAAAAAGAGAAAGGACCCAGAAATACATCCTCATATATGTGGTCAAATATTCAACAAAAGTGCCAGGACTACAAAATGGGGAAAGGATGGTTTCTTTAACAAATAGTACTAAGAAAACTGGATATTCACATACAAAAGAATGAAGTTGGACCCTTACCTTACACCATATACAAAAATTAACTCAAAATTGAGTAAATACAAGATCTGAAACTATGAAATTTCTAGAAAACACAGGTGAAAATCTTTATGACACTTAATTTAGCAAGATTTCCAGGATATGACACAAGAACGGGCAACAGAAGCAAAAAATACATAAATGACATAATGTCAAACTTAAAAACGTCTGCAGAGGATAGAAAACAATCAACAGAGGACAAAGGCAACCTACAAAATAGGAGAAAATATTTGCAAACCATGTAACTGATAAGGGGTTATTATCCAAATTACATAAAGAACTTCTACTACTTGATAACAATGAAAAACAAGCAATTCAGTTTAAATATGGGCAAAAGATTTGAATCGACATTTCTCCAAAAAAAGACACAAATGGTCAAAAAACATAAGAAAAGATATTCAATAGCACAAATCATTAGGGAAATGCAAATCAAAACCACAATGAGATATCACTTCACACCTATTAGGATGGCCATTATTTTAAAAAACGGACTATAAGAAGTGTTGGAAACGATGTAGAGAAATTAGAACCCTTGTGCACTGTTGGTGTGAACGTAGAATGGTGCAGTCATTATGGAAAACAGAATGGCAGTTCCTCAATAACTTGACAATAGAATTACCATATGATTCAGTAATCCCATTTCTGGGTATATATCCAAAAGAATTGAAAGCTGAATCTCAAAGAGATATTTATACTCTCGTGTTCACTGGCATTATTCACAATAGCCAAGAAATGGAAGCAACCTAAATGTTTTGCAACAGATGAATGAATAAAGAAAATGCAGTATACAAATACAAAGGGATATTATTCAGCCTTTAAGAGGAAGGAAATTCTGTTATATACTACATTATATACTACAAAATAAGCCAGTCACAAAAAGAGAAATACTGCATGATTCCATTTACCTGTGGTACCTAAAATAGTCAAACTCTTAGAGACAGAAAGTAGAATGTGGGTTGCCAGGGGCTGCAGGGAGAGGGAAAAGGTGACTTGTTTCAATGAATACAGAGTTTCAGTTTTGCAACATAAAAATGATTTTTAAAATCTGTTGTACAACAATGTGCATATAATTATTACTACCACACACTTAAAAATTATTAAGATGGAAGTTTTATATTATGGGGTTTTAACCACAATTTTTTAAATAGATAAAATGAAAATTCTAAAAGTGTAATTGAGAATTAACTAGATGAGCTTAATAGTAAATTAGACACAGCAGAACAGAGGATTAGTAAACTAAATGACAGATTACACTTGACCCTTGAACAATGTGGAGGTTAGGGGTGTCAATCCCTTGTGCAGTTGAAAATTCACATATAGCTTTTGACTCCCCCAAAATGTAACTACTAGTACCCTACTATTGACCAGAAGCCTTACTGACAATATAAACAGCCTATTAATACATTTTTTATGTTTTAAGTATTATATATTGCATTTTTAAAATAAGCTAGAAAAAAGAAATGTTATTAAGAAAACAAAAGAGAAAATATATTTACTATTCATTAAGTAGAAGTATATCATCATTAAGGTCTTCATCCTTATCACCTTCACTTTGAGTAGGCTGAGGAAGAAGAGGGAAAGGAAGAGTTGGTCTTGCTATCTCATGAGTGGCCGAGTTGGTAGAAAATCTGCATTTAAGCGGACTTGTGCAGCTCAAATCCATGTTGTTCAGGGATCAACTGTAGTAGAAAATATCCATTTTGTACCCTATAGAGAGAAGAAAGAAGGAAAATACAGAAAGAAAGCACTGAATATGTTAAAAAAATGTTTTATATACATGTCATCAGAGTAAGGAGAGGAGAATGACATTGGGCAGAAGCAATATATGAAGACATACTGGCCAAAAATTTTCCAAAACTAATGAAAGACATAAACCTACAAAATTCAAGCATGATAAGTTCATTTAAAACTAGACCAAGATACACCATAATCAACCTTTTGAATTTCAGAAAAATATCTGAAAAGTGGCTAGAGTGGGAAAAAGCCCCATTACCTCCAAATGAGTAGTATTTTTTTTACTTTTCTATAGAAATAATAGTAGCCAGAAAACAAGAGAATGATGCCTTCAAAGTACTGACAAATCTAAAATTATGTGCCTATCCCCCTCTCCCCAAAAAATATATCCTTAAAAACAAAGGTGAGACGTTCCCTGGAAAAATGACTAGATAGTTGTTCCAAGGGTCCATCCCCTCACTCCCTACACACAAACATTAAAAAATCAAGCAAGCCGGGCTCGGTGGCTCAGCCTGTAACCCCGCGCCTTTGGGAGGCTGAGGTGAGTGGATTGCCTGAACCCGCGGGTTCAAGACCCGCCTGGGCAGCGAGACCTCATCACTACAATAAATTTAAAAAAATCAGCCGGGTGTGGTAGCGCATGCCTGTAATTCCGGCTACTTGGAAGGCTGAAGCGGAAGGATCACTGGAGCCCAGCAGGCGAGGCTGCAGTGGCCGCTCCCAGTCTGGGCGACCGAGTGAGACTCCAACTCAAAAAAAAAAAAAAATCAAGCAAGAGTGGTCGGATGCAAGTTTGTAAGAACTATAGAAAACAACAGTTTATAGCAACCAAGTGAATGCTGAGTCAAGAAAATACAAGTTAAAATGGTAGAAAGTTTTGTGATTCCACCCCTTTCCTGATTTGGCAGATGTCTGGAAAACACTATTCCACATTCCCAGTGTAGAATCCAGGTCCCTGGTTCTGGAGAGAACAGAACAAATCTTATTTGCAAAGATATGTGTTTTTCTGTTCTATCCTCTTTGGAAAAGTAGGACAGTTAAAAGGGTCAATTCACCAGGCAGATATAACAATTATAAACATATGCATGACACTACAGAGCCCCAAAATATATGAAGCAAAGATTGTCTGAATTAAAGGCTGAAATAGAGTCCTACAAAAGGAGTTGGATACTTCAATACTTTACTCTTACTAAAAGGTTAGAACGTATATAAAGAAGATTAATAAGAAAATAGAAAACTATAACAACACTATAAACCAACTAGGCATAATAGGCACAAATAGAACTCTGTGCCAAACAACAGCAGAGTAAATATTTACCTCAAATGCACATGGAACACTCTCCATGTTAGATCAGCGTTCCCCAACCCTTTTGGTATCAGGGACTGGTTTCATAGAAGATAATTTTTCCATGAACCGGAAGGGGAAGGATGGTTTCAGGATGATTCAGGATGATTTATTGTGTACTTTATTTCTATTATTATTGTATTGTAATATATAAAATAATTATACAACTCATCACAATGCAGAATAAGTGGGAGCCCTGGGCTTGTTTTCCTGCAACTAAATGGTTCCATCTGGGGGTGATGGGAGACAGTGACGGCTGAAGTGTGTTGCTTATGCACAGTCTATATTGTTATCTCATTTTCATTGCTGTTACTGCAGAAAACCTTGCTTCATAAAGATAGGATGTTGGAAACGGAAGCAGGCTTTTCAGTGCGGATCTGGCAGGAGGCAGAGCTCAATTGGTAATGGTACCAATCCATGGCCTGTGGGTTGGGAACTCCTGTGTTAAATCACAAAAAAGTCTCAATAAATTTAAAAAGATTTAAACCATAAAAAGTATCTTCTCTGACCAGAATACAATGAAGCTAGAAATTGATTAACAAAAAGAAAATGGAAAATTCACAAATATATAAAAATTAAACCACACACTCAAACAGGTTTGAGCCACAGTGTCCGGCTTGATTGTCTTTTAATCAAAAACTTAATTGTCTTGACTCTTTTAAATCTTTCTCAGGCATTCAGTTAGAAAGAGCAAATCTGGCCGGGCTCGGTGGCTCAGCCTGTAATCCCAGCACTTTGGGACGCCGAGGAAAGTGGATTGCCTGAGCCCGCAGGTTCAAGACCCGCGCGGGCAACTTGGCGAGACCGCGTCTCTACAATAAATCAAAAATTAGCCGGGCGTGGTAGTGCGCGCCTGTAGCTCCAGCTATTTGG
>NW_007259658.1:297969-313379 GCF_000164805.1 Carlito syrichta | reverse complement strand
CGAAGGATGGCGTGCGACCCTGGAGGAGGCAGCGGCGCCCGAGCAGGGTGGAGGGAGCTGCGTGCTATGCTGCGGAGATCTGGAGGCCATGGCGGTGGGTCGCTGCGACCACCCGGTGTGCTACCGCTGCTCCACCAAGATGCGGGTGATGTACGAGCAGCGCTACTGCGCCGTGTGTCGCGAGGAGCTGCACCAGGTTGTCTTCGGGAAGAACCTCCCTGCCTTCGCCGCCATCCCCATCCACCAGCTGCACCACGACATAAAATATGACATCTACTTTATGGATGGCAAAGTCTACGCACTGTACACGCAGCTGCTGCAGCATGATTGCCCGCGGTGTCCCGAGCTGTCCTTCTGCGACTTCGGGGATCTGGAGCAGCACATGCGGAAGCAGCACGAGCTCTTCTGCTGCCGGATGTGCCTCGAGCACCTCCAAGTCTTCACGTACGAGCGCAAGTGGTACTCGCGCAAGGAACTGTTTCGGCACCGCCTGCACGGGGACCCCGGCGACACGTCACACCGCGGACACCCACTCTGTAAGTTCTGTGATGAGCGCTACCTGGACTCCGAGGAGCTGCTCAAGCACCTGCGCCGCGACCACTACTACTGCCACCTCTGCAACTCAGATGGGGCCCAGGACTACTTTAGTGACTATGCGTACTTGCGTGAACACTTCCGGGAGAAGCACTTCCTGTGCGAGGAGGGCAACTGCATCATGGAGCAGTTCAGCTTTGTCTTCCGCACGGTAATCGACCTCCAGGTCCACAGGCTGGCATATCACAGCCGGAGCCGTGCCGAGGTCCGCCAGAACCGCCAGGTTGACCTGCAGTTCCACTTGGCGCCACGACATTACTCGCGCCGGTACTACAGGGTCTTCGGTGGTGACGACCATGAGGAAGTGGACAGGCCCAGCCGCCAGGGCCGAGGGGGCCGAACCGGTGCACGTGGAACCCAGCAAAGCCGTCGAGGAAGCTGGCGGTACAAAAGGGAAGAAGAGGACCGAGAGGTGGCAGCTGCCATCCGGGCCTCCCTGGCTACACAGCAGCAGGAGGAGACTCCCAAGAGCGAGGAACGAGAGGAAGGTAGCAGGCCCAAGAAAGAAGAGGCAGTGGCACAGGGGCCTGAGGAGCCCTGTGACCCCCAGCACCCAACCCAGTCTCCAGAGGAAGGCTCAGGCCCCAAGGAAACCTCGACAAATTGTCCTATGAGCCAGGAGACCTTTCCAGCAACGGACTCGGCCTCAGGGCCTGCCCTTCCCAGCACCCTCCCACCACCCACCCCAGAGCTCAAGGACGAAGAATTCCACGGCCTCTGTGCCCCCATTTACTCCTCCTACTCCACTGTGGTGGCCCTGGGCCCTGTGGGAGTTCCTGGCAGGAGTAGGAACACCTTCCTAGAGGAGGACTTCCCCGCCCTGGTGTCCTCGACGTCCAAGCCCAGCACTGTCCCCACCAACCTCATCTCTGCCTGGAACAGCAGCTGCAGTAAGAAGGTAGCACAACCTACCCCTGTGGCCCAGGCTTCCGGTGGGGGTGGCCAGCCTACCAGGAAGTCCTGGAAGGGGAACCGAGGTGGCAAGAAGGGTGGGCCGCCCCCCGTAGAGGAGGAGAAGGGCAGCCTGACTGTGCAGGAGCTGCAGAGCACATGCACTACAGCCTCTGTCTCCTCCCTGCTGGGGCCAGCCTCCACCCAGACCTCCAAGGTCGGCAAGAAGGTGGGCTCTGAGGACCCCAGCACTGCGTTATCCCAGCCACCACCCCCTAGCTGTCCCCCACAACCCCATGGCATTGAACAGGCCCCTGAGGCTCCTGCCAGCAAAGCCGAAGGGCCAGGCGCTGTCATCATCAGTGGATACACAGAGGGGGCAGCCCCCACTCGGAGTGCCCCCAAGGAACCCCCCGGGCTCCCAAGGCCCCTGGGGTCTCTCTCCTGCCCCATACCCCAGGAAGATTTCCCAGCGTTGTGTGGCCCCTGCCCACCCAGGATGCCCCCTCCCCCAGGGTTCAACACTGGGATGCTCCTGAAGGGCACACCGCCCCCACCCCCGCCAGGTCTGGTGCCCTCTGTCAGCAAGCCACCCCCTGGCTTCTCTGGCCTCCTGCCCAGCCCCCACCCAGCCTGCGGCCCCAACCCTACCACCACCACGAAAGCACCCAAGCTGCCGGCCATGCCACGGACCTACCTGGTCCCTGAGAACTTCCGGGAGCGGAACCTGCAGCTCATCCAGTCCATCAAGGACTGTCTGCAGAGCGACGAGGCCCGCTTCAGCAAGTTCAAGAGCCACTCGGGGGAGTTCAGGCAGGGCATGATCTCTGCAGCCCAGTATTACAAGGGTTGCCAAGATCTGCTTGGGGAGAATTTCCAGAAGATCTTTAATGAGCTGCTGGTGCTGCTGCCTGACACAGCCAAACAGCAGGAGCTGCTGTCTGCACACATGGACTTCCGCAGCCGCGAGAAGCCTCCCAGCACCAAGTCCAAGAATAATAAGAGCGCATGGCACACTAACACGCAGCTGGCAGGCCTGGACTGCTGCGTGTGTCCCACCTGCCAGCAAGTGCTTGCACACGGAGATGTCAGCAGCCACCAGGCACTGCACGCTGCCCAGGAGGATGAATTCCCCTCCCTGCAAGCCATTGCCAGGATCATCACGCTTCGGCCAGCACAGGCGTCCTTTCCCCACTCTTCCTCCTCCGGGCTGCCAGGCAACTAGGAGAGCCCCTGCTGAGGCTGCCTGCTCTGGCCTCTGGTTGGCCAAACCCACCAGGGAGTCACTGCAAAGGCCCACCTGCCCCATCAGCACACCGTCATGCAGAAGTTCCATCCTCTGCCCTAGTAGAGGGCTGGCCTCGGTTTGTATTCTTGTGCTTTTGGAAAGTGCTGGGGAGGGAAGGGCTGGGATGCTGGGACCTGTCCCTGCCATCAAAGCCAGAGGTCACAGTGGCCAGACTGGGGCCCTTGTGAATCTGCAGGCTGCAGCACCTGTGGCCCCAGAGCTGAACACTGTGGGTCCACTGGTGCTGGAGCCGGATGTCAAGTGTGTTGTGTAAACAGTTGGCTGTTTGTGATTCAAGAAAGTTCAGGATTTAAAGCAGACATGAAATTGTGCTACTTGAAGTTGAATCTTCTTATGAGACAAGCTGAATCTGGGATCTCAAGTTGCCTCTGACCTTTTATAAGACAGTTTATCTTCAAATAAATGTATTTTGCAATACTGCAAAATAAAATTAAAAAGATCTGAAATTAGCATCATAACCTTACACCTTAAGTAATTAGAAAAAGAAGAATAAACTAAACTCAACACCAGCAGAAAGAAGGAAATAATAAAGATTAGAGTGTGTCTTAGTCTGTTTGCTATAAAAGAATATCTGAGGTTGGGTAATTTATAAAGAAAAGAGATTTGTTTGTCTCATGGTTATGCAGACCACAAGAAGCATGGCACCAGCTTCTGCTTCTGGTGAAGGCTTCAGGCTCTTTACACACATGGTAGAAGGGGAAGGGGAGCCTGTGTGTACAGAGATCACATGGCAAGAGCAGAAGCAAGAGAGAGAAGGAGGTGCCAAACTCTTAAACAATCAGCTTCATGGGAACTAATAGAAATCTTACTCATCATCACAAGGACAGCACCAAGTCATTCATAAGGGATTTACCTACATGACATAAACACTTCCTATTAAGCCCCACTCTCAACATTGGGGATCAAATTTCACAAGAGATTTGAATGGGTCAAGTATCTAAACCATAGCAGAGTGGAAATAAATAGAGAATAAAAATAATAGAAAATCAACAAAACCAAAAATTGAATCCTTGAAGTGATTAACAAAATTGGCAAACTTTTAGCAAGGCTGTCAAAGAGAAATAAAATGGTAGATAGCTAAAATCTGAAATGAAAGTTGAAATATACTATTGACCTTACCAAATTAAGATGGTAAGAGGATACTCTAAACAGCTACAGGCCAACATATTAGATAACCTAGATGAACAGAGAGATTCCTAGAAACATACAAATCACCGAAACCAACACAAGAAAAAATCAGAAATCTGAGTAGGCCTAAGAAGCTAAGGTCAGCCTCAGTGACTCAACCTGTAATCCCAGCACTTTGGGAGGCCAAGTTGAGTGGATTGCCTGAGCCCACGGGTTCAAGACCAGCTTGGGCAACTTGGCGAGACCTCATCTCTATGATAAAATAAAATAAAAAATTAGCCAGGCGTGGTAGCGCCCACCTGTAGTTCTGGCTACTTGGAAGGCTGAGGCGGAAGGATCATTGGACCCCAGCAGGTGGACGCTGGGGTGGCCATGAGTGTGCCACTGCATTCCAGCCTAGGCAACAGAGTGAGACTCCAAAACACACACACACACAGCTAAGAATACAATCAGAAATCAAAATCTCACAACAAAGTCCTGGACCAGATGACTTCATTGGTGAGGTCTACCAAACATCTAAAGAATAATTAATACCAATCCTTCACACACTCTCTACTAAAAGTTGAAGAACTAGCGACACTCCTTCCCTCAGTCCATGAGGCCATTATTATTCTGATATCAACACGAAAAACACCACAATAAAAGAAAGCTGTGTTCTATACCAGAAAGAATTGAAAACAAGTACTGAACAAATACATGTACATGCATGTTCACAACAGCACAATTCACAATAGCTAAAAGGTAAAAACTCAATATCCATCAACAGATGAACAGATAAATTAAATGTTGTGTATCTATACAATAAGTTGTATTCCGTTGTAATAAAGAATGAAGTATTGGTACAACATGAATGGACCTTGATAGTGTTATACTAAGTGAAAAAAACAGAAACGTGACGTACTGTATGATCCACTTTATGAAATATCCGGAATAGGTAAATCCATTGAGACAGAAAGCAGATTGGTTGTTTCTTCGAGCTGGAAAAAGAAAAATTCTTAATTTCCTAGTAACTGCTTAATGGATACAGGGTTTCCTTTTGAAGTGATGAAAATGTTTTGGAACTAGATAGAGATGGTAGTTGCACAACATTGTAAATATACTAAATGCCATTGAATTGTTCACTTTAAAGTGGTTAATTTTTGGTTATGTTGTTTCACCTCAATAAAAGAAAACAAAAAATGCTTTCAGACAAGTACAAGCTTTTTTTTCCCAGCAGATGCACATTACAAGAAATATAAAAATGATACTTTGGACTGAAGAAAAATGATCACAGACGGAAGCCTGAAACTGAAGGAAGGAACAAAGAGAAGAGCACTAAGTGTTTAAAACAATCATAATGATAATGTATTTTTTATTGTAGTCAAATATACAAAACATGAAATCTACCTCCTGCAGAGTTTTAAACATACACAGAAATAAAATATGTAACAAATGTACAGAAGATAAGAGGTCAGCAGATTGGATGAAACTAATATGTTACATGTTCAGGAATTGGTAAAAGTATTAATATGGTTTGGAATAAGTCAAGGATGCCTTTTTTAATTCCTAAGATAACCAAATGGAGGATTATAAAATAATATATAACTAAAAAGTAATACAGAAAAATGGTGTAATAAAAATACTTGAATAATAAATACAAGTCAAAAAAGGAAAAACAACAGAAAAGACAAATAGAGAATATGCATCATGATGGTAGTTATAAAACGAAGTATATTCAATAATTACATGTAAATGAACTAAACACTCCAATTAAAACCCAAAGATCGTCAGACTGTTCTTTTATAGAAAACAAAATGCAGCTACATGCTACTTAAAAAAGATTTGCATCAAATAAAAGGATTCAGAAAAATTGAAAATAAAAAGGGCAGGAATATATATCATGTAACACTAGAAAAGAAAGCTGATGATTCAGCTACATTTGATGAAATCAACAGAACCCTGGTATCAAAACCTAATAAGGATATAACAAGAAAGGAAAATTTCAGGCCAATACCTCTCATGAACATAGATGCAAAAGTCCTAAAAAAATTAGCTAAATGAATCCAATAATATGTGAGATAAACAACGAATAAGTGAGGTTTATACTAGTAATTGAATCTTGATTTAACATTTTAGAGTCAATGTATTTTATTATGTTAGCTGAATAAAAAAGACAGTCGCCAATAGATGATGCAGAAATGGTATATGATAAAATTAAACATTCGTTTTTGATTTTTTTAAAAAACCAAACACACCAAAGTAGGAATAGAAAGCAAATTCTCTAATATGCGATATTTTTAAAAAGTAAACATTATTTATAATGGTGAAATATTAAACTCTTGAGATCAGAATCAACAAAAAAGACCACTAATCCCGCTTCTTTTCAAAACTATGATGGTAAACTTAGCTCAATAAGACAAGAAAAATAAATTTTAAAATATAAAGGCTTAAAAAAAGTAAACTTCATGCACAGATAACATAATTATGTATATAGAATATCCAAAAGAATCTACAAATTGTTAGATATATTTAAGTGTAAAAAAGTCTCTGGATAAGTATAAATACACAAGAATAGATTGTGTATCTATATAAATAATAGCAAACAATTAAAAAATTATAAAAAGATGACGCCATTTACAATAGCATAAAATATGACCTTCCCGGGAATAAACCTAATGAAAGATGTTTAAGGCCTTTCCTATGAAGCATTGCTGCGAGAAATCAAAGAAGACCAGAGTAAATGGAGAGATACATCATGTACATTGATTTGGAAGGTCACTATTAAGATTTCAATTCTCTGAAAATTGATCTAGGATTCAACGCAATCCAAATCAAAATCCCAGAATGTTATCTCTGTGTAGAAATTAAAAAGTTAAATCTAAAATATATGTGAAAATGCAAAATACCTAGACTATTAAAGACCCAAAAAGGGGGGTGAACAAAATTGGAAGACTTTACACTCTCAATTTTCAAAATTATTGTTAAATACCAATAATTAAGACAGTATGACAATGATGCAAAAACAGACAAATAAATCAGAATAGATTAAAGTCAAAATATATAAAGAATCACCTGAATTACAACAAAGACTCCACTGCAATTTAGTGAGGGAAAGAATGGTCTGGTTCTGGGTCAACAGATCTATGCTTCATATCACACAAAAATTTATTCGAAATGGATTAAGAGAAAATGTGAGAGATAAAGTAATAAAGCCTAGGAGAATATCTTAAGGATTTTTCAGAAAGACAAAGTTTTATTAATCAGGACACAAAAAATAGCCTTTACAAAAATTAACAAATTGCACTCTATAAAAATTTAAAATTTCTGTTCATCAAAAGACACCATTAAGAGAGTAAGAAAGCAAGTCACAGATTTAGAGAGGACACTCATGACACTTATATCTGACAAAAGACACATAACCAGAATATTTTTTTAATCCTACAAATTTTTTTTTGAAAAACAGACCACACTTTTTTAATGAGTAGATTAGATGTGGTGGCTCACACCCGTAATCCCAGCATTTTAGGAGGTTGAGGCAAGAGGATTGCTTGAGCCCAGGAGTTCAAGACCAGCTTAGGCAACATAGTTAGACCGTGTCTCTATAAAAAAAAGTTTCAAAAAATTAGCCAGGTGTAGTGGCACATGCCTGTAGTCCAAGTTACTTGGGAGGCTGAGAAGAGAGGATCATGTGAGCCCAAGAGGTAGAAGCTGCACTGAGCTGTGATCATTCCACTACACTCCAGCTTGGGTGACAGAGCAAGACCCCAACTCAAAAAAAGAAGAAGAAGAAGAAGAAGAAAAAAACACTCAAACAGGCTTTTCACTATACAGGACACATAAATGGCAAGTAAGCATATTAGAAGGAGCTCAACTTATTAGCTATCAGGACATGCAAATTAAAATCATGATGAGATGGCAGTAGACAACCACCAAAATAGCTTTTAAAAAAAGGACTGGCAATACCAAGTGTTGGCAAGAATGTGGAGTAACTGGAATTTTCATACGTTTCCGGCAAAGGTGTAAATTGGAAAATTGTCTGCCAGAATTGACTAAAGCTGACAGTATGCATGCCTTACAGCACAGCAGTTCCACTCCTATGCATATACCCAAAATAAATTAGTGTTCTTGTCCACCTTTAAGACATATACGATTATATTCATAACATCTTTATTAGAAACGGTCCCAAACTAAAAACAATGCAAAGTTCAATCGATGGGCACATGGACAAAATAAACTATAATATATTCATACAAATAAATACTTCATAGCAATGAAAAAGAATAAACTACAAAGCAACAACATGGATGAATCTCACACCAACGTTGAGTGAAAGCCAGATGTTTCTAAAGATCTATTGCAAAGCAAAGTGATCACAATTAATAAAAATGTATTACATATTTCAAAATTGATTTTAAAAATAGATTTAAATTTTTCTCTACAAAAAATGAGAAATATGTGAGGTGATATGTTAATTACCTTATATAACTATTCCACAATGTATACCTATATAAAAGCATCACATTGTCCCCCATAAATATATACAATTATTATTTGCCAATTAAAAATAATCATTTCAATTTAAAAAGAAGCTAAATGCTAAAGAGTGCATACTATGTGATGTCATGTATATGAAATTCAATAACTGACAAAAACGACTTATGATTATAAAAGTCACTATACTGATTACTTTTGGGGAATACTGACTGGGAGAGAACAGGAAGGAACTTTCTGGGGCACTAGAAATATTCTGATTTGATGGACTTAGTGGTTACATGAGTGTATAATTCTATAAAATCCACCAGCAGTACACTCAAACTTTATGAACATTACTTACATACAAATTATGCATCATGATTTTTAAAAAGGGGCCAAAAAAATTCAACTATGCAATTCACAAAAGATGTACATCAGCATAAGGACTCAAGAATGATGGAAGAGAGTTATATCTATGTTAATACCAGGAAAAAATGTACTATAAGGTAACAGAAAAAAACTGAATCTCTAACAACATTTTCTTTATTTGGGGAAGGGAAAGGAAGTTTACCTTTTTGTCTATTTTGTTTTGTTTTGTTTTTACCGAGTTCATGGAGTGGAAAAAAAGTTTGTACCTAGATGGGAGTGAAAAGATACGAAATAGATGTTTAGTATGAAGACTTCCGAGGTGGAGCCAAAATAAACATGCAGATTTTAGTTCATCTTGTAAATTAAATGTACATCTCTGCCTGAACCTTTCGTTACGATGTCTTGACAATCATAATTCACATTTTTCTAAAAAATATATGCAATCTGGGTGAGTCAGCATCTTAAAGGGACTTCCCAAAACCTAAGCACCCAAACAATACAAAAGTCTTATTATACGTTTTCCTTCTGAAAATAATTACTTGAAGAAAAATAAGTTTCCAGCAGGGAGTTAAAAATAATTGTTCTTCCTTGAAGATAAGACTTGTGAACACCCTATAGAGGAGGCAATTGAAAGATAATGAAGTGAAAATGGATTATACTCTCACTTCCATGTCACAGGAAGAAAAACTTTTCCTTCTAGGAAATTAGTTCACACCTGCACTTCCTTCACAATGGATCCAGAATGAGGATAGAGACAAGCTTAAAGGAGGAGGAAATTTTATTTGGTCACTCAGTTTTAACACCTACTTTGTGTAAGGTTTTTATTCAGTGCCAGTGGTTTGGGTGTTTAATACACGAAAAATACAAGCTGGGCGCGGTAGCTCACGCCTGTAATCCCAGCACTTTGGGAGGTGGAGGTGAGAGGATTGCCTGAGTCCAGGGGTTCGAGACCTGCCTGGGCAACGTAGTGAGACTTCATCTCTAAAAATAAGAGTAATAAAAATTTTAAAAGAAGAATACATAATGTTATCCACAGTAATTTAGAATCTAGTAGAGAATATAAGTATATACATAATAAAAGACAGAGTATAATGTACTTTTAAAATAATTTTCATTATACCGTATATATTTAAGGTATACAATATGATATTTTGAGACACATACATAGTAAAATGGCTACTATGGTGAATCAAAATAGCATATCTGTCATCTCACACAGTTACCCATTTTTTTCCTCTGTGGCAAGAGCACTATAATCTACTCATTTAGCAAAAATCATGAATACAATATACTGTTATTAATTATAGTCTCCATGTTATACACTAGATATTTAGACTTGTTCCTTCTACATATCTACTATGTTGTATCCTTTGACCTACATTTCCCAGTTTCCTTTTTCTCCCCGCCCCTTGCTCCTATAACCACTGTTTTATTCTCTATCTCTGTATATATGACTTTTTTTTAGATTCCACATATAAGTGAGATCATGCAATATTTTCATTGTATCTGACTTGCTTCACTTAGCATAATGTCTTCCAGTTCACCCATGTTGTGGCAAATGGCAGGATCACCTAGTTTTATAAGGTCAAATGATATTCTATTGTGTATATATATGTGTGTACCACAGTTTATTTATTCATTCATCCGTCGATGGTCACTTGGGTTGTTTCCATGTCTTGGCTATTGTAAATAATGCTGCTATATACCCAAAGGAAATGAAATCGCCACCTTTTAAAGATATCTGCACTTCCATGTTCATTGTAACATTATTAAAATAACTTTTTTTGTTGATAGCTCATTTTGTTGCCCAGACTGGAGTGCTGTTATATAATCACAGATCACCACAGCCTCGAACTACTGAGCTCAAGAAATCCTCCCTCCTCAGTTCCTGAGTAGCTGGGACTACAGACGCATGCCACCACACCTGGCTAATTTTTTTATTTTTTTGTAAAGACAAGGTCTCATTATGCTACCCTTGAATTCCAGGTTTCAACGAATCCTCCCACCTCAGCCTCCTAAATTGTTGGGATTACAGGCATGAGCAACCTCGTCCAATTTGTTATAATAATTTATTTTATTTTATTTTAGTTGGAGTCTCACTCTGTCGCCCAGGCTGGAGCGCAGTAGCACACTCACGGCCACCGCAGCCTCGACCTGCTGGACTCAGGTGATCCTTCCACCTCAGCCTTCCAAGTAGCTGGAACTATAGGCACATGCCACAACACCTGGTTATTTTTTTGTTTTGTTTTGTTTTTATTATTTTTTTAATTGTAGAGATGAGGTATCACAAAGTTGCCCGGGCTGGTCTCAAACCTGTGGGCTCAGGCAATCCTCTCACCACAGCCTCCCAAAGTGCTGGGATTATAGGCTTGAGTCACTGTGCCCGGCAAGAATTTACTTCAAAAGATGTACAAAAGTACTATCAAGGCAGGACGTCTGAAATGGCAGAGTGAGAATATCTGTAAATCCACCCTTCCAAAAAAAAAAAAAAAGCAATGAAAATACTGACAAAATCGGCTTTTGCAGAACTCGAGAGTTAAGTCAGTGTTTATGAAAATCTGAGGTGCATTTATTCAAGAACTGCTAAATATCTGTAAGGACAGCATGGTTTGTAGTGTTGTAACTTGACCTACTCACCCACTGCCATAGCCCTTTCCACAGCTCTGATGCCCGGTGTGTTGCTCTGTGGGTTCTTTGATTTGGCCACAGAAAAGAATTTCAGAGCAAATCCAAATTGTAGTTTAAGACAGAATTTACTAGAAAGAAAGAGGCATGCTCAAGAGTGAGAATGGGTCCCTTAAGAGAGAGCATGTGTTTGCTTTTGACAAGAAACTTTATATACTCTTATAACCAAGAATAAGCAAACCATCAGCTAAGAGCGGTGGGCTGCAGGTATCTGCACAAATTTTGATTGCCATCTCTTCACCTTCTATGTGCTAAGAGGGCTGGGTTGCAGGGGTCTGGTGACAAGTTTTGATTACCGTTTTTCAACCTTATAGGGTCACGAGGACCTTCTAAATCAGGGGTCCTCAAACTTTTAAAACAGGGGGCCAGTTCACTGTCCTCAGACCATTGGAGGGGCGGACTATAGTTTAAAAAAAAAACTATGAACAAATTCCTTTTTTTTTTTAAACTATAGTCCGCCCCTCCATCGGTCTGAGGGACAGTGAACTGGCCCCCTGCTTTAAAAGTTTGAGGACCTCTGTTAAATAAATAAAGTTATTGCCTAACTGGATTTGGGCTTCTCTTAGAACATCATGTCTGTGTTTTGGGTAATTCCCTAACGTTTCTGCAATTTAATGCACTGGTAGATCCACATTCCAGTCCTCAAGGTGGTCAAGTCTAGTGTGCCTGTTCAGTCGGATGAGGGCTGTGTACTGACGTCTGAATGCTTATCCTATTTTTTTTTTAGCAAGTCAGAGTTTATTAGAAGATAGGGAAGTTCTTGGTGGCAGCGAGAGGGTACCTGAAAGTCAGTTGCCCACTTGCACTATTTTAATTTAAACTGACTATAAGAAACTTATCCATGTCTAACCTGCACTGAATAACCTGCCTCAGCTCCACAATAATGAGAAGATAACCCACAGAAAGAGAAAAAATATTTGCAAATCATATATCTAATCAGGGACTTATGTCTAGAATATTTAAACTCAATAATAAAAAGCCAAATAACACAACTTTATAAGTGGACAAAGGATATGGATAGATATTGTTTTCCAAATAATATGTACAGGTGGCCAATAAGATAATGAAAAGATGCTCAACATCATTAGGCATCAGGGAAATGCAAATCAAAATCACAATGAGACACTACTCCATATCCACAAAGATGGCTATAATCAAAAAGACAATAACAAGCATTGGCTAGGATGTCGAGAATTTGGAATCCTCATGTATTGCTGGTGGGAACGTAAAATGTTGTAGACACTGTGGAAATTGGACTGGCAGTTTCATTAAACATTAAGCATAAGTTATTATATGAACCAGCAATTCTACTCCTAGGTATCTAGGATATGTCCGCACAAAAACTTGCACATGAATGTTCATGGTCATAATAGCCAAAAAGTGGAAACCATGCAAATGTCTATCCATGGATGAATGAATAGATGTGTTGTATCAATACAATGGAATATAATTTTGCAATTAAAAAGAATGAAGTACTGATACATGCTACAACATAGATGAACCTTGGACAATATTCTCTAAGTGAAAGAAGCCAGACACAAAGGACCACATATTGTATGATTTCATTTGTGTGAAATGTACAAAACAGGCAAATCCATAAAGACAGGAAGTAGATTGGTTGTTGCCAGGAGCTGAGGCAAAAGGGGAATGAGAATTGACTCCTAAGGGAAATAGAGTCTCTTTTCAAAGTATTAAAAATGTTCTAAAATTATGTGGTAGTGCTTGAATAACTCTAAATATACTAAAAACCACTGGATTATACACTTTAAATGGGTAAAATATGTGGTATACACATTATATCTCAAAAAGCTGTTTTTGAAAAAACACTATCTGATGTGAACAGGATGGTTGCCAATTAGAGACCTGAGAGAAGAGACTGACTGCTCAGATCATTTCCCTGAATGTTGAGGTTAGTTCTGCTCCAGTGCTGAGCAAGACAAAGATTCAGATAAGGATATTGGTAAAACTCAACTTGAATTCCACTAAGTCTACACTTGACCAGAAGAGCTGGCTAGCACAGTCACAAGCAATTCTAATGGACCTGATTTATTGCTCCTACAGTCTGTTTTTCCAGGATCCCCAACCCTCTCCTGATGTGTCTTAATACTCCTAATTTATCTAATTTGTTCTAACTTAATTCTCTTAAATTAAAAGTGCCTGCCTAATTCCTCTGCTATGGGTAGAAAAATAATGCTCCTTAAGTAGAAACTATATGACAAGCACTGGCTCATTTACTTCTCACAACAATGCTATAAAATATATACTAATATAATTATTTCCATTTTACAGTTTGGGAGACTGAGTCATGGAATGGTAATTTGGCCAAGATCACAGAGCTAGTCAGAGGCATGGTCAAGACTTGAACCCAGACTGGTACCAACAACAATATGCTTAACCAAAATTCTATGCTTTTTTCCAAGAAAAGCACTTTCACATCTTTCCTAGTCACTCTTTCCAGTTTTTAAACATGCAGTTACCTAGTGAAGGCAATTGTGTGTCTTATTTACCTGGTTCCCATTTGTCCTCCCCATCCCGCACCCGACATAGTTTTCAGACCGTTTAAATTCACTATTCTGACAACCAGAACCCAACATTAGTCTCCTTATTATCAGTGTACCCAGCCTCCCACCTCAGTAACACAATGTAACAATTCCCACTTTGTAACAAAAAACAAAATCTGCAAAAATTCACTACAAAACTCTGAGCCCTTTCTCCACCTCTAACTCAGCTTTCCCTTTCTAATACTCCCAACACTCTCCAACTCCTCAGCACTATTGCCCACACCAATAACCACCCTCATAGCCATAGGAAAGGTCATATCAGTTGAGATACAGACAACGTGAAATGAGGAAAGGCTTCATGGAAAAGATTGGGGCAGGCAGAAATGGAGGAAAAAACAGAAATAAGAATAGTATAAGCAAATACGTGAACAGCAATGTGTCTAAAAACAAAGACTTTTAGATTAGATGACTTGAGGTTGAAATCCCAGGTTCACTAGTTGTGCCATCTTGGCCAATTTATTTCACTTATTTGAACTTCAGTTTAAGTTCTTAAAAATCTAGTAATAATGTCGCCTTTGGGGATTGTGAGGATTGAATTAAATTATATAAAATGCCAGCTGTCAGTCAAGTAAAATCATCACCAATAAAGCAGCAAGCATGAGTCATTTTTGGCAAACAGTAGTAGTTAACTTTGCCAACGCTGGTGAATTTGGGAGATAAGTCTGAAAAAGTAAATTGAGATCAAACCAAGGTAAGTTTTAAAAGGATAGAAGAATTTGGGGAGGAAATGTGATAAAAGTCAAGGTTTGTGTACAGAGAGAGAGAGAGGGAGAGTAAGAGGAGGAATGGAAAGGGAAAGGGTGAGAGGGAGAGAGGGAGAGAGCTAGAGGGAGAGGGAAAGAAAGAAGGAAGGGAAGGGGGAGAGGGGTTGCTTTAGAGAATGGGAAGAACTAGGGGAGTTACTTAAAATTCCTTTGCAGCCTGGCTCAGTGGTTCAGCCTGTAATCCCAGCACTTTGGGAGGCTGAGGCAAGTGGATCACCTGAGCCTGCGGGTTCAAGACCAACCTGAGCAACTTGGCAAGACCGCTTCTCTACAATAATTTTTTTTTTTTTTAATTAGCCAGACATGGTAGTGCGCACCTGTAGTTCTGGCTACTTGGAAGGCTAAAGTGGAAGGATCCCCGGAGTCCAACAGGTTGATGCTGGGGTGACTGTGAGTGTGTCACTGCACTCCAGCCTGGTGACAGAGTGAGACTCCAACTCAAAAAAAAAAATTCCTTTGCAACTCAATGTTTTGTTTATTGCTTAGCACTACCATTAGACTGTGAGCTTCATAAGGGTATGGATCATGTATATTTTGTTCCCCAAAATATATTCAGAACCTTGCACAATGCCTGGTGCATAGTAAATAATAAGTACTTGCTGAGCCGGGCTCGGTGGTTCAGCCTGTAATCCCGCGCCTTTGGGAGGCTGAGGTGAG
>NW_007259658.1:280510-297883 GCF_000164805.1 Carlito syrichta | reverse complement strand
GAAGCGGCCACTGCACTCCAGTCTGGGTGACAGAATGAGACTCCAACTCAAAAAATAAAAATAAAAATAAAAGAAATAAAAATAAAAATAAGTACTTGCTGAATGAATGAATGAGGAGGAAAGGGGGAACCAAAAACTAAAATTGAAGAATTCAAGCATAGATAACTGAGAAGGCTGGAAGTAGAAAGAAAATAATGATTTTAAATTTGGGGTTTAGGAGCTTGAGAAGCCTACAGCGCATCCTGGTGTTCATGTTTGGCAAAATTCATATGCGTAATTGAAGCTCAGAGAAGAGGTGGGGACTGGAGATTAGGTTGTGGAGGCTCATTGGCATAGATGTAGCCACTGAGATCACGTGGATGGAGAGAGCCTTTAAAAGGGGGCGACACCACGGCTGTGCTGCCAATCGGCGAGAGGCAGCAGAGGAGAGGCGGGAGTACGTGATTGCGGTTAGAACTAGGCTGAAGGGGGCAGAGCAGGATAAAGATTAAAAGTATGAGACGATTGGAAAGAGACTGGGCTCAGGGAGACAGGCCAAGCCACCAAGAAAGGAGAGACTATTATCATGAGGAGATACACAGCAGCCACTCAAGGTAAGACTACGGCAGCAACTATTTATTTTGACCGTCAAATCAGAAGGCGTAAGTAGTTTTAAGGGGTGGTGGGAAGCAAAGTCATATTGCCGGTTCACTGTGTCTTAGCTATAAAATGGAGAGGATCAAATAATAGCAATTACCTCAGGAGTATTAGAAATAATAAGTGAATATGTGCCAAACTGCTTAGAAAAGTACTGTATCCATTCTGTCAACTCAACATTTTAGTTATTGTGAGATTACTTTGCAGAATAAGTAGCCCTTAAAGCGTAGTGAATGGCACTGTAGACTAATTTTTGTTTGGGTCTGCAATACGTTTAAAAATGCATCCCAGGATGAAGGAACCTGATGAAACTTTTCCATTAAATATGGCTATATGGCTACTGTAAAATCAAACAGTGAATACTTTTAGGCAAACCGCTGAGACCTTGGTGTTCAATTCTGTGAGGAACAATTTTTCTAGAATGTTCCAGAACCGTTAGACGTTTCTCTACCAGTCATGCGCAGTATGATTGCGCGCCTTTCCCTAAGCTCCACCCCTTTTTCCTATAGGCTACGAATCTAGTGGGTCTCGCGTTTCTCCTTGGTCTCCAGCAGACTTTGACTCCACCTCCTGGGGAAAATCCGTCCCCCTAATTGGACCCTCTCGTCTTAGCTTATCCCTGGGCGCGTCTTTGGAAAACTGGGTTACTTTCGGTTTACGTCTCTTGTTTACAAAAGCAATGTGGGTTTTCGTTTTTTTTTTTTTTTTCTGATAAACCAAATAGCTATCAAACAAGTAGATAAGGCGGATGGGAGCGATCAGTCGGAACTTAAGGGAGATACGCCTTAATGTTTGAACATCGGGGTGCTTTTCACAACGGACCGTGCTACTTCCGGGAGAGAATGGGCGGGTAGGAAATTCTGTGCGTTTGGCGGGTTTTGCTTTCTACATGAATTATTTTGATTATTCAGAAGCCGAGGGAGTCGGACACGTGAGGAGGTAGTGACGCCGCCACTGCAGGGACAGGCTGATTCGGGGTCCCCGATGGCCATGGCTGTGGTGAGTGCCTGGGCCGCGGCAGGACAGCTGGGCGCCGGTACTCGGGAGGCTTAGGGGAGGTGTGTTGGGCGGGCTGGTTGCCGGTCACGTGAGCAGGTGACGAATCAAGGCTCAGCTCGCCAGGCTTCGGGGCGGGGCCCACGCTCTACTGCCCGCCCGCCCCTAATGGGTTTGCGTCCGCTTTCTGGTCCGGAGAGGGACTGTGAGGTGGGGTGTAGGGAGAGGCGGGGATGTTGGGGTCTGTTTATGGCTAGCAGTCTCATTCTTTTTATTATCTTTCTCTCTCAAAATCACTTTCAATTACCTGAGAAAGAAATGAAACTGGTGAATCACTGTTCGTAATTCAAACAATAGACCGCACCGGGTAAATGACTGTGCTTCAATCCTCCCGCGCAAACTGCAACAACATTGGTTTTTTCGGTCTTACAGTTCTTTTACAAACACCGGTGAACGTAATGTGAGAATGTTTCCTGACTAGACAATGTTCCTTATGAGTTTTTCAGGTAGTTGAACTTCTGATGCCCACCCCCCACCCCCCACATGCAACAACTTTGTAGTTTGGTCGTAACTTTTCGCTTGAAAAAAGAACTCAACACTTAGTTTATTCAAGGGCAGTTTTCTCTACCCCCTCCCCTTTTTGAAGTTTCAGGAGGTGTCATTTTTATTGCGGTGAATGTTTTGTAAAATATTGAAAATCTAACGTTCTTAGTTACCAAGCAAAGATAAATTTATATGTGAAGTTTGAAAAAAGTCAAATTCATCGAGATGATTATGTCCTAAAGACATGCACCTAAAATCGTGAATATTTTAAAAATTAAAAGCTTTTGAAGCCGGGCTCGGTGGCTCAGCCTGTAATCCCGCGCCTTTGGGAGGCTGAGGTGAGTGGATTGCCTGAGCTCGTGGGTTCGAGACCCGCCTGGGCAGAGAGACCTCATCTCGGCAATAAATCAAAAAATCAGCCGGGCGTGGTAGCGCATGTCTGTAATTCTGGCTACTCGGAAGGCTGAGGCGGAAGAATCGCTGGAGCCCAGCAGGTCGAGTCTGCGGTGGCCGGAAGCGGCCACTGCACTCCAGTCTGGGCAACAGAGTGAGACTCCAACTCAAAAAAAAAAAAAAAAGCTTTTGAGCCCTAACCTTTAAAATATCCGAATGTGGACTGTGTATAGAGCTACGTGGTGGTTGAAATAAATCAGCTTCTGTTGGTTGTGTCGTATTGTGAGGGATTGAAAGGGTGATCATCTATACTTCTGAAATTTTTCTTGTAGGATTTTAAAACTTATGTAGATCAGGCATGTAGAGCTGCTGAGGAATTTGTCAATATTTACTATGAGACGATGGATAAACGAAGACGGGTGAGTGTTATAGACTGTATTATTTATTAAATACCAGGTCTTAGTTTGAACCAGTCATTCACGTGATTTGCATAAGTAACTGTGGACTTGTTCTTTAAAGGTGAATTGCTTAGGGAAATGTTGGTATGGTATGAGTGGGAGTGTGGGCTCTGGAATCATATCCCAGGTTTACGTTTACCTAGTTCCTTGACCTGGACAAGTTGCTGTCTTTTTTTAACCTCATTTTATTTTTTTAGATTGGTAAGTATGAATTAATTTAAATACTGCCCTTAATGTGGGGTCCAGCATATACTTACTGAAATGCCTCCTTTTCTTAGTCTTATCATTTAACCAATATGGTTAAAGTGGTATTGGTGCTAATGAAGGTGTCTGCCATTACAGGGAATGTTTCCGATTTGCCCCTTTTCTTTCATATATTTATAGACAGTTTCTGATTAAAGCTCACAAGTATAGCTGGCACTCTCAAAGAGGATCCATATAGCTTGAATCCTTATAGCCTTTAACAGACTGAGACATCACTTCATCATCATTTTCATTGTAATTAATCCATAAGACATATTCTCTAAGTAATTATTTCAGTATGTGGTCAAGTCTAGGTCTCTATCAGCATAGGACTGTGTTTTAGAGAACTATTACTATTCTGCAGGTGCAAAGTTAATACACTGTCTCTAAAAAACTACTTTTTAATGCAAAATATAAGATAAGTTCCTTGTATTGATGTTTGATGATGGAACAAGGGATGTAACAATGGATGTTTATTGTGCCTTGAATGTGTATTTTGCTTTACTGCTTTCAAAAATAAAGTAGCAAAAAATGCATCATATTTCATTGCCACTGTCAAGATATGTGTTGGCTTGTTAGCCCCAGTTAAATTTTAGAATTAAGCAAGTAGTGTGTTCTGTGATTCCAGGACTATTGAATTTTTGCCTTAACTTATTTGATGTATCACATCCTCTTCTTTTAGCAAGTATGTATAATTCTTTTGAACTCAGTATGCTAATAGAATAGTAATATAGACAAATATGGTGTTGCAGGCCTGTAATCTTAGCTACTCATAAGGCTGAGGCAGGAAAATTGGTTAAGCCTAGGAGTTGGAGACCAACCTGAGCAACATAGTAAAACTCCATGTCAATTTTTTTAAAAGAGCAGAACTAAATGAAATTAACTCTTCCTACCACATGTAAACATTAATTCTCATGTATATGGGCACTAGCATTAAAGTGCACAGGTAGGACTTGATTGACAACATGGTTAATTCTCAGAATTAGAAAAGGAAGAAAGACTAAAACTGATTTGGGGCTACATATACTTGGTTGGAACTTGTGAGCATTTAGTTCATTTTGATACAGAAAGCAAAACCTTAAAACTGTATTCCAGTTTGAATGCAAGGTTTTTTCATTTTTGCTAAAGCGAAATATGAAAAAAATAGATTTTACTGCCTAATTTATGAAGAGTAGGATAATAGCTATTTAAAACCAAGATTGTAAGACAGATACTTTGTTCACACTGGTACAGTGGAGAGGGAGCAAGGGGAGTAGATAATAGAGGCAGAACCACAAAAATGTTTATATAGTCTCTAATCTTTCAATCTGATTTTATAAAATGCTTACCTAGAAACAAAATTCCTTCCCTTTTTAAATTTTTTTCTTTCTCTTTAGGCACTAACCAGGCTGTATCTGGACAAGGCCACTTTAATATGGAATGGAAATGTTGTTACAGGGCTGGAAGCCCTAGCAAATTTTTTTGAGATGTTGCCTTCTAGTGAGTTCCAGGTCAATATGTTAGATTGCCAACCAGTTCATGGTAAGACCATGGTCTTTCAAGGTACTTCTTTGTTTTCCTTTAGTAAAGCACTGAGCTTTTTCACCAAAAGCAGCAAGCAACTTTTGGTGGTAAAAATATTTACTTACTTGAGCAAGTTAAATATTATGAAAAATTCAACTGTCCAATCAAATTTTTGGTCTTCCCTTATATGCTTCTAATGCCAGAGAACCACTAGTAGGTTTTAATGGATTATGTGATTATAATTTACAAAAGACTGTATGAGAAATTGAGACTACATGTGATTTTTGTTCGTGGAGAGGAAGGATTTTTTTTCTCTAAATATATCGTTGATTTTTAGGCCCTGAAATGTCTTCAGAGAATACTTATACCATATCTCTGATTAACATGTTTCAGTATCTTACAGCCTATTAAAATTTCACAGAAGTTTACTGTTATGTGAAAGGATGGCTTTTGGCAAGACAGGATTTAATTCCAGGTAGAGTGATGCCATTTATAGTACTAACCGCTAGGTGGGGTCCTAAGTACCTTAAGTTATGGTTTAGGATTTTTTTTTTTTTTTTTTTTTTTTTTTCCGGCCTGTATAGTTCCTGAAAAGAACAATAGCTTAAAAGCAAAACAAAAATAAGCTGTTAGAAACCTGAAATATAATTATATATATATATATGAAGCAAATGGCCTTGTGTTAGATATGACCTCTTCATTTTGAAACTTTAGAGCACCCCAAATCTTTCTGGACTGCAAATAAATTTAATACTTTTTTTTTTTTGAGTCAGTCTTACTCTGTCGTCCAGGCTGGAGTACAGTGGCACGCTCACGGCCACCACAGCCTCTACCTGCTGGGCTCAGGCGATCCTTCCACCTCAACCTTCCAAGTAGCTGGAACTATAGACACACGCCACCATGCCCAGCTAATTTTTTTATTTATTGTAGAGATGAGGTCTCGCTAAGTTGCCCAGGCTGGTCTTGAACCCGTGGGCTTAGGCAATCCTCTCACCTCAGCCTCCCAAAGTGCTGGGATTATAAGTGTGAGCCACTGCACCCGGCCTTAATATGTATATTTTAATGAGTATTTAGTTTTCTGGCTTTGGGTGCACTTAAGATTATGTTCAAGGTAAAGATGTCTTATAAAAACTTCTTAGCATTAGATAATAAGCAAGTCTTTAGCTTAAGAATCTGCTTATTTAGAGATAGAAACTGACCTGTTATCTTTTTTGTGTGTGGATAAAGAGCAAGCTACCCAGTCCCAGGCTACAGTTCTCGTTGTGACCAGTGGAACTGTGAAGTTTGATGGAAACAAGCAACACTACTTCAACCAAAACTTCCTGCTGACTGCTCAGTCCACTCCTAACAACACTGTGTGGAAGATTGCAAGTGATTGCTTCCGTTTTCAAGATTGGGCTAGTACTTAGAGGGGCAAAAGTCCATTCTTTGGTCCATTGGTTCCAGCAAGAGAAATTTATGTGAATTATGAATTAATTCATTTCATTATAGAAGCACTATAAAATAGTATGTGCTGAAACTAAATTTCTTTAATATTTTTTTATTCCTAGCAGCACCTTTTTTAGCAACTGCCAGTTTGGATAGTTGCCCTTAAGAGCTTTAATGCTAGTTTTTTACATGCCTTATATACATTCCACTGATAACATTCTTATAGTAATACTAAAAACATGATCTTGGTACTAGCATACTCACTGTGAACCCTATCGCAAAAATAAAATCCTTTTATAATACTATCTGTGGGATGTCAGCACAATATAACTCTGGGAAGAAGTGAGGATTTTTTTGTGTTATTAGGTTAATTTTGTAGCAAAACATATGCCTGTTGTCAGTTAACACTGGTATTGCAGTTTTAATATATGGCTTATTAAAATCAGTTCAATGAAAACAGTACAAATTTAGGTTTGTATAACTACTCTGACATATTGGAATTGCATGTAGATTTGTTGGGTAGTCTTTTTTCATATTAAGTAATTTTTATGTTAACGTGTTTTTTAATTAAGTGAATTAATCAACTAGAGAGGTGCAAACTGTTCTCAGTTGATACCTGACTATGGGTACATTTGAGAAAGCAAAACTTCCTAAAAAGATTTTTCTTGGCAGCTTCAGGTCTATAAATTTAGGTAAGAATGCTAGTAGAGCTAATAGCTTTAATGGGAGAATGAGGAATGAGAAACATAGAAATCTAAGGTTGAAGCCAAAAGTAGAAGGGTGATCAAATGGCAAATTTTTGGTACTTGTTTTCTACCTCCTAAAAAATGTAGCTTATTTTTAGGATTTAAATTGCTGAGTTAAGTATCCTTGCCAAATGGTCATGAGTGTCACTTTTGTTCTAAGAATGATTTGTTAAGATCTTTCTGCTTCACCTCATATCTATCACCAGTGCTTATCTCAGTTTATACAAGAACTTATGGGGGTAAAATGCCAGCAATAAACCTAACCTTGTAACAGGGTCTAACACAAAAGTTAGAAACAAAGCCTTTGCTATCTCTTTGTGACACCCTTAACTTTTAAGTCTTCCATGTGAACTTTAGGCCCAAAATCTATGTATCACCCACCCCCCACATAAGTGATTTTTTTTTCTTTGTGTTGTATACTGTGAACTGCATTATCTTTTCTTTAAGTAAAGTTAAAATAATTTAATTTTATTGTTTTTTCTTCCATATGGCATTGAGCAAATTGATCTCAATTTGCTCAAATTGTCTTCTTAAAGAGAAAATAGCAGCAGAGCTTCATGATGAACTTGTTCAAAAGAACAAAATTATAAATCTTATGTTTTAATTTCTAAAGAGAAAAAACCTAGCTTTGATTTTTGCTTAAACTTTAAATGTCTTTTCCATTTTTTTAATTTTTTTAAACTAGATATACCAACTTTGTTTTTACATTGCAACCAAAAATTAATGTTTCTTTTCACTTCATTTTAAAACAAGTAATTGATCTACTCTTGCCAAGAACTATATACTATATTTCTGATTTACTAACAAAGCAATTAAATAGAAGGGGGTGGAACTGAAATTTAAATCACATCTTGTAGTACTGATCAAAATTTACACCTTATATTCTTCTCAAAGTGAGCTTATTTTTTATTGGTTTTCTAAAACCACACCTTTGACAGCAACAATCACATTGCCCAGATGCTGCCCTTTCCCTATAAAGAACTATCTCAAGTAAATAGCTGCATATAACTAGCAATAACTGAATTTAACGGTTGTGCATTGTTCATGATTGTTGTATGTTTTATGACTTGTATATGAATTGCTTTTTCCAAACTCTGTATAACTTTTAAACGGCTGGAACTCCTCTTATCTGGACTAGACTGTATTTTTGACATGCTCATATTTTTATAACTTGAAAAAATAAAATTTGCCTTGTGACAAGTTTTATCACCCTTGTTTTAAGGTCCTTTGATTTTTGTTTTTAAGGCTCCAGAACAGGTTCCTGTTTGTTTTACAATATAAGGTTTTTCCAAAAACATGTTAGAATGTTGAAAACAATGGTTGAGATCTTGGACTATTTTTTTTTGAGTTGGAGTCTCACTCTGTCGCCCAGACTGGAGTACAGTGGCCGCTCCCTGCCACCGCAACCTTGACCTGCTGGGCTCCAGCAATCCTTCCGCCTCAGCCTTCCAAATAACTGGAACTACAGGTGCTCACTACCACACCAGGCTAATTTTTGATTTATTGTAGAGATGAGGTCTCGCCAAGTTGCCCGGGCGGGTCTTAAACCCACCGGCTTAGGCAATTCACTCACCTCAGCCTCCCAAGGCGCGGGATTACAGTCTGAGCCACCGAGCCCGGCTGATCTTGGACTTTTTCTTTGTCCTATTCTTCCTTTTTTCCTACCAACTATTCACATTCCCAGGATCACTTGTTCGAGGTGGCAGTGAGGTTTTTGGTGAGAAGTTGGAAATCTTAACCTTAAGAAACTAGCCAAAATGCTTTTTATTCAGTAAGCAGTGAAACCATTTCTAGAAAGAATGGTCCCATTAACTTTAATTCTACACTAAAACTTTGTCAACAGACATTTTTAGAGAGGTGTGAGAAGAGGCAGTAGCCCTTAAAAATCAAATACCACATTTCATCTTTTTTTTTGTTTTTTTTTGAGTTGGAGTCTCACTCCATTGCCCAGGCTGGAGTACAGTGGCATGCTCATGGTCACTCCAGTGTCGACCTGCTGGGCTCTGGCTATCCTTCCACCTCAACCTTCCAAGTAGCCAAAACTACAGGTACGCGCTATCATGCCTGGCTAATTTTAGATTTATTGTAGAGATGAGGGCTCACCAAGTTGCCCAGGCTGGTCTCGAACCCTCGGGCTCAGGTAGTCCGCTTGCCTTGGCCTCCCAAAGTGCTGGAGTTACAGACTGAGCCACCGAACCCGGCCACATTTCATCTTTTCAAAGACACATGTGTTGTTCACATTGTTAACATCCCTGAAATTAGTAAGGTTATTAAATTTATGCCATGTGTAGTTTAATCACCCTTTTCCCTTTCTTAGTGATACATAAAATAATGACAAGTCTTATAAACTTGACAAAAGTTATAATACAGTAATGAGTTTAGATAAAATGATTAGGAATCTACTTAGGTCTAAGTTTCTAAGAATTCATGGACATGAAAGGCTGTAAGCTTACAAGGCTAGTAACTCGTGACTCAAATTCTGTCACCATGTTATTTATATTTCATAACTAGCCCATGTGACTGGGTTAGCCACGGACTTTTATCATGTGTGTGCATCAATGAATCTGAGTAATGATAACATTTTACTAATTTTTGGAAAGTAATGTATATCTTCAAACATAGATCCAATGAGGTTAAAAATAAGCACAGTGTTTAGGAAAGGAGCAAGAAATCAAAAGCCAAAAAGGTACTGCAAGTTCTTTTATTCTGAAATTTTGCTGAGTTAACTATTGCCTGAAATTAGGATTTTTTTTTTTTTTTTTTTTTTTTGAGTTGGAGTCTCACTCTGTCGCCCAGACTGGAGTGCAGTGGCCACTCCCGGTCACCGCAGCCTCGACCTGCTGGGCTCCGACAATCCTTCCACCTCAGCCTTCCGAGTAGCCGGAGTTACAGGCACGCGCTACCATGCCCAGCTGATTTTTTTATTTATTGTAGAGATGAGGTCTCACTGCACAGGTGGGTCTCGAACCCACGGGCTCAGGCAATCCACTCACCTCAGCCTCCCAAAGGCGCGGGATTACAGGCTGAGCCACCAAGCCCAGCTGAAATTAGGATATTTAATAGAAGAGGATTTTATTTGCTGATTTTTGTTGTGATCTGATTTAATATAGGGTAAAAACAATAAGAATGTGTTGTCCTTTCTACTTTATATGCACTTTAACATAACTACACATATATAGGGAAAAATAGTAGGGCATTTGGATTTTTTATTTTATAGTTGACTCTATACAATAAAAGTAATTTATCAAAATGCTGATTACTAAACTGCTGTATTCTATTTATCCTTTGCCAAATGCACCTTTCTGCATAAAAGCGTACTCAGTTCTCTCATTGGGCTCTATAACTGAGCCTAGCTTTCTAGAAAAGCAGTAAAAGGTAGGAAAATGTAGAGTATTTTTGGAATAGTGTGTCAGGTGGAGGATCCTAGGATATAGCATAATCTGGGATTGAAGTATATGCTTTCATAGATTTCAAAATTTTGCTATGACTCACAGTAAGAAGTATATTTTACATCACAACATACAGATAACAAATATCTCCAAAATAAAATTCATGTTTACCACTTGTTGTGTGTTTTGACAATTTCTATTTCATTCTTTTTTTTTTTTGCAAATGCTAATCATACTCTGCTCACTGATTGAAAAATGAAAATATTGCAACCATATTTTCACTATCACTTTGAAGTAGGGGTGTAGGCCTGGCTTCCAAAAAGTGCCATGGGTCAGTGATGTCACCCTGACTTCAGTGTGTTCAAGGACTTCTTTCTCCTCTCAGGCTTGTGATATTTGTTGAGGACCATGAAGGGTAACACCATTTGCCTCCCATTCATTGGCTTGCACCAGAAGTTCAGAGCTAAAAAAGCAAATGCTTAGGTTGGTCTTTAGGCAGAATCTAGGAATAGTGGCAATGAAAAGGAGTTAACATGAAAGTGGCTGCCCTATTTCAAGTGTCCAAGCAAAGAATTGAGAAGATATTCCAGCAGAACCACTATTGAGCGTGGTTTGATATTATATAAGCTGTACTTTGATCAATTTTAAGTCAATTGTGTATGTTTTTTTGTTTGTTTTCCTCCCTCTTTGGACACTGCAAATATCTACATTACTACATCTAAATATCTACATAACTCCCTTGGCTTGTTGAAGGCTGTGGTGATCTCTAAGGTATAAATCCTGGTCCCAGCCCCTGTGCTTGATATGTTTTGTGATCTTAGGCAATTTGCTTACTCTGGGCCTCTCTCATAGTTGATAAATGGAGATACTATTTGCTTTATCTGGCCCAGCAGATGGGTGGTTATGAGGATTAAATAGGACAACAAACAGGAAAATACTCGAAAAGTATGTTATTTTTTGGCTTAGCGATTGGCTTCCTTTCCTTTATGAATTCTGTTTCTTTTAGGGTAAAATCAGTCGAGACTGACTAGTCCACAAGACACTCATTCTAAACCTTGCCACTGCCTTTACAAGACTTATTCCAGCTCCACAAAAAAGTCTAAGATTAGATTGATATAGAGATGGCTATTTTATTGTAAAAAAAAAATACTCACGGCCTTTAAGGGAAACAATGATAGTAATTTGCAAATGTATTTTTGAGATGTCTTTCTGTAACCAGAAAAAAAGATGAACTATAACATTATTTGTTCCTATTCTCGCTCCAGAGCAGGAAATCAACAAGAGAAGCCTGAAATATTTACCCAGCCCAGGTGCCATAGTCTGCCTTGGATCCCTGAACTGTCTGAGGTGGCCAGTGTGCTCTTTGTTCTCCTGACCCTTTTGTGTTTTGTTGTTGTTGTTGTTGTTTTGAGTTGGATTCTCACTCTGTCGCCCAGTCTGGAGTGCAGTGGCCGCTCCCGGCCACCACAGCCTCAACCTGCTGGGCTCCGGCGATCCTTCCGCCTCAGCCTTCCAAGTAGCCGGAACTACAGGCGTGAGCTACCACACCCGGCTGATTTTTTGATTTATTATAGAGATGAGATCTCGCCAAGTTGCCCAGGTGGGTCTCGAACCCGCGGGCTCAGGCAATCCACTCACCTCAGCCTCCCAAAGGCGCGGGATTACAGGCTGAGCCACCGAGCCCGGTTCCTTTTGTGTTTTGTTGTTGTTGTTGTTGTTGTTTTAGAGAGTCTCTGGGAACAATTTCTGTCCATCTGCGGCGCTTAGGATTCCCAGTGGTCTGAGCTCAATCTCAGAATAATTCATTGGCTTTGGATGTTGCTGGAGAGAAAAGGCAAGCCTGGGGAAAGGTACCCAAGGAGAAATTAGCTGGCAGGTGTGGGGAGAAGCGTAGATGCCAGTTGGGGAGATGTTGCTTTCCAAACAACTGAAAATAAAAGAGGAAGAGTGGGGAGAAAAACAGCCTCTTCTGGACAAGTTATAATAACTCTTGGAGGAAAGGCACAGTGGTTAAGGCAGCCCTCACACTTGAAAATGAGAAATACAGCAAAAAATGCATATGCACACAAATTCCTGTGAGACCAATGGCAAAACTCAGAACTAGGGGGCACCCCTTCCTTCATGCCTCTTTCTCCCTTCCAGGGCCTATATTGTTATGTTTTTCAAGACCCTCACTGTTTCAGATTCTAGTCCCACCTTCAAATCCTCTTTTACCATTTCATCCCAAATTCTTTGTCCTAAGTCATTTTCTTAGGCCCTATGATCTCCTTTCAAGTTAAGTTTGTTAACTGATCAACTCACTCTCAGGGTTGTGGCATTTTAGCTGAAGAAGCTGAATACCATAACACAAAGGAATGTCTCCTAATCTTGGCACTTCAGACATATATGTGAGGGGTAGGAGGAGTTTGATTTGAGTAACAGAGGAAACTTTGGTGCCCCTCAAACTATACCTCACAGAAGGCAAACTGGTACATATTTATCATGAAGCCAGCTCCGTGATGCAATGGAAAACCCACTGGACTTCTAGCCAAGCCTGGTGTGGTCATTCAGTTATCATGAAATATAAATTAGCCCAACAGATAGTCACCCAAATATCTTACTGATTATGTGTTCTTTTGACTTCTGTTCACTGTGATAAATGGCTTGCATTCCACTGCTGCTCTCTTACCTAGTTGTTAGTGGTAGAGAACACCCCCAAGCCCCGTTTCTGTCCCATGCTGCTTATCAGCCTGCAGAGCCCCTTTGGCAGTAACCTAAGAAAATTCTGCGAATGGTGTGGTGTGGGATAATGGGTCTGCGCTCTGGAGTCAAAGAGACCTGAAGGTGAATTTCAGACCTACCAATTGCTAGTTGTGTGATACTTTAGCAAGTTATTAATCTTCTACTGGAGCCTGTTTCCTCATCTAAAAAAGGGAGATGACCTCACAATAACCTTAGGAACAGGTACTGTTATCATGAACATTTTGTAAATGAAGAAATCAAGGGGCTGGGCTTGGTTGCCTCAGCCTGTAATCCCAGCACTTTGGGAAGCCAAGGTGTGTGGTTTGCCTGAGACTGCGGATTCGAGACCAGCTCAGGCAACTTGGTGAGACCTTATGTCTACAATCAATCAAAAATTAGCTAGGCACGGTAGTGCATGCCTGTAGTTCCAGCTACTTGGAAGGCTGAGGTGGAAGGATCGCCGTAGCCCAGCAGGTCGATGCTGAGGTGGCCGTGAGCATGCCACTGCACTCCAGCCTCGGCGACAGAGTGAGACACCAACTCAAAAACCAAAAAAAAGTCGAGGATCAGCAAGGTATTCACTTGTTCAAGGTCACTCAGTGGCAGAAACAGGCTTCAAAACTAGACCTTTCTGATTCTTAACCACTTGATATTAGAAGTACAGGCAGTTCACATGCTTAGAGCCAAGCCTGAGGGAGACTTAGCTACCCATACACCTAGTATGTATGTATGTGTGTATATATATATATATCTTCACTCATCGTAAAGTCTTGTCAGCATCTTATTTCTTTCTCTTTTTTTTGAGTTGGAGTCTCACTCTGTCGCCCAGGCTGGAGGGCAGTGGCACGCTTCCGGCCATCGCAGCCTCGACCTGCTGGGCTCCGCCGATCCTTCCACCTCAGCCTTCCAAGTAGCTGGAACTACAGGCACACACTGCCTGGCTAATTTTTTGATTTAATGTAGAGATGAGGTCTCACCAAGTTGCCCAGGCAGGTCTCGAACCCGCGGGCTCAGGCAATTCACTCACCTCAGCCTCCCAAAGCACGGGATTACAGGCTGAGCCACCGAGCCCGGCTAGCATCTTATTTCTTTACCTCTCTGGCTGGGAGGCTCCTGGAGCCAAGGGTAAACATGGAGACAAAGCATAGTCTCTGTGTGTGTGTGTGTGTGTGTGTGTGTGTGTGTGTGTGTGTGTGTGTGTGTAACTGAGGGTGAAGCTTGGGCAACTGGAGGAAAAAATACAACAGTACAGCTGACAGCCTCTTTCACCCACTATTCCTTGTAGGGCAGAGGGAACTAGCCCACGTTACACATCCTGTCGTAGAGGCGTCACAAGGTGATACCTTGCATTGATGCTGACCTACCTAGATACAGCCACGCTAGGCCTTTTCTTGGTGATTAGAAAGGGTCAGAAGTTGTGGCAGCTTTTAACAACCATGGACGCTGTTCAATTCTTCCTTCAAGAAAGAACTTACCTTTCAGCTGTGAGCAGAGTGGTTAGCCGACATCCTCCAGCTGCAGCGCCTGCAGGATCTGTTGCAATATTTGAACTGAGATTATGGTATTCTGGGGCAGCATCTAGACGATAAGTGAGCACAGTGAGGATGCTCAAGACTGGCCATTTCAATCCAGTGTGGGGCTTCTCTCGTGGGCCATCTTTGCTTCACAGCTCTGTCTTGGATTGGTTGAGACTTTGTCAGAGCCACATCACAGCCTAATTCTACTTTTGTCCTTCTTTCCTTTCACAAGCGTCAGATATACATCAAGGTCCAAAGACTTCCCTGCCCAGCTCTGCTTTCTCTTTCATTTTTCACAGGTATTAATTAACTTCCAATAAACCTTTTTCCCTCCTAACACTATCTCAGTATCTGCTTATTAGAAAACCAGAAGTGATCCAGGGGTTTTTGTTGCCTGTCCTTTGCTGAATTGAAGCACTGATCAATATTGAGAGTGAGTGCCTAGTGGCTTCTCAGGCAGTTATCCTACTAGCCTGCTTGACCATTACCATGGAAACGTTCACAAGCAAGGAAGAAAATAATAGACAAGGACTCGTGGCAAAACCCCACACCCAACCTGTGGGAGAGGCTTCCTGGCCACTAGGGCAGAAGTCTTGTGAGACCTGGGGTTGAAGAGAGGATGGAGAGACACTTGAGCTATCCAGGTCTGAGTTGTGGGGGCGGGGGATGGAGGATGGATAGGAGAATACTGGGGAATGGTAGTGTATTGGCCCAGATTGCACTATTAGTATTCCCTAAGGGACTCCAGCATCCTGGCATTGTCCCACCCTGGCAGCAAAACCTGCACTTAACCAGTACTTTCCAAGAAGCTGACCTGCCAAAAACTTCTGTATGCCCTGGCCTTCTGCCCCACCTTGAACGTTTGCTCCAAAACAGAGATTTTGAAACTGATCTGAGTCCATAG
This sequence comes from Carlito syrichta, assembly GCF_000164805.1. NCBI lineage: Eukaryota > Metazoa > Chordata > Mammalia > Primates > Tarsiidae > Carlito > Carlito syrichta. The sequence goes on along the minus strand of NW_007259658.1, from coordinate 282,406 downwards.
AACTGTTGGAGTTTCTGGATGGTGGTCTGTGATGCCCCCCATCCCCAGAAAATGTTATGAGTATTTATCTGGGAAAAGGGGCCATAGCTTTTATTAGTTTCTCAAAAGGGACTGTAATCCTAAAGAGATTAGAAACTAACTATTGGTTCAGGGAAAGTGAGTCCATTATTATGACTTAAGTAAGCAGAACTGGAACATAATAGGAGCCAAAAAATATATGTTACATAGGTGAATGAATGACTAGAAGAAGTGACAATTGGTAGCAAAAAAGTAGGCAGAACTGGAACATAATAGGAGCCAAAAAATGTATGTTACATAGGTGAATGAATGACTAGAAGAAGTGACAATTGGTAGCAAAAAAGTAGGCAGAACTGGAACATAATAGGAGCCAAAAAATATATGTTACATAGGTGAATGAATGACTAGAAGAAGTGACAATTGGTAGCAAAAAAGTAGGCAGAACTGGAACATAACAGGAGCCAAAAAATGTATGTTACATAAGTGAATGAATGACTAGAAGAAGTGACAATTGGTAGCAAAAAAGTAGGCAGAACTGGAACATAATAGGAGCCAAAAAATGTATGTTACATAGGTGAATGAATGACTAGAAGAAGTGACAATTGGTAGCAAAAATTAATTTAAGTGAAATAGGACATAAAACACTTAGCATGGTACCTGACACATAGTCAATATCACATGGTCAATCTTTTGAACAGGAATCTAGTATTCCAGACTGACTAAGCAATAAGGTACTTAACCAGTTTCTGTCGTTGTATATACCAATCATCTCCATTTTTTCCTTTTACAAATTGAGATGTTAAACATCCTTGTACACATATTTTTGCACACGTGTGAGAGCATGCCTAGAGGATAAAGTTCTAGAAGAGCAATCGTTGGGTTAAAGGGAAGTGCACCTTAAGTCTTGATTAAAACTACCATATTTACCTTCAAAAAGTCTCTACCAATTCATACTGCCACAAAATGTAGATGAGTGCTCAGTCTTTCATACTCTTACATACACTGGACATTATATACTTTTTAAAATTTTGCCAAACGCATGAGTGACAAAATAACATTGTGTTTTAGTTTGTATTTATTTGTTATAAAATGTGGTAACTTTTGAATTTATGCCTCTAAACTTGTACTCAAAGTCACTGCCTACTCAAATGTCTGACAACTCTAAGTTAATTTAACATACCCAAAATTAAAAATCCTAAATTGGAAGGATTTTTTTTTTTAAAGTAGAACTAAAATATGGACAACAATAACACTTAAGATAGGAGAGAATTAATATCTCCAAACTGAACTGATCTTATCCTCAAACTTGCTCAACCTACCCACTATCCCATCTCTGAAAATGGCAACTCCATTCTTCCAATTGCTCAGGCCAAAAACTGGAGCCATCCTGGACCCTGCCTTTTCTCTCACACCTGCAGATTCAGACCACTTTTCACTACCTCCATAAATACTACCCTGTTCTAAGCCACTATCATCTTTTGAATGCATTATTGTTCAAACCTCCTACCTGATCCTCCTGATCACATCCTACTTCCTTCCAGCCTATTTGCAACACAACAGCAAGAGTGAGCCTTTAAGAAATACAAGCCAGGGCCGGGCACAGTGGCTCATGTCTGTAATCACAGCACTTTGGGAGGCGGAGGCAAGGATTGCCTGAACCCAGGGATTTGAAACCAGCTTGAGCAATATGGCAAGACCTTGTCTCTATAATAAATGAAAATATTAGCCTGGCATGGTGGTTCATGCCTGTGTCTCCTGTTACTTGGAAACCTGCAGCGGAAGGATCACCTGCCCAGCAGGTTGAATCTCCAGTGGCCATGAGCATGCTACTGCACTCCAGCCTGGGTGACAGAGTGAAACTCTAACTCAAAAAGAAAA
>NW_007259658.1:275856-280474 GCF_000164805.1 Carlito syrichta | reverse complement strand
GGAAGGAAGGAAGGAAGGAAGGAAGGAAGGAAGGAAGGAAGGAAGGAAGGAAGAAAGGCAAGATCATGTCACACCTCTGCTCAAAATCCCACAGTCCCTTTCCATCTCATTTTAAGTAAAAGCCAACATCTTTTCAATGACCTGCAAGGACCTCATCATCTGAACCTGCTGTATCTGTGACCTCATCTTCCTCATGCTCACTCCACTCCAGCCACTTAGCATCCTTGTTAAATATGGACCACTTTAAGAAAGATACTTTCTTTCTTTTTTTTTTTTTTTTTTGAGTTGGAGTCTCACTCTGTCGCCCAGACTGGAGTGCAATGGCCGCTCCCAGCCACCGCAGCCTCGACCTGCGGGGCTCCGGCGATCCTTCCACCTCAGCCTTCCGAGTAGCCGGAATTACAGGCATGCACTACCACGCCCGGCTGATTTTTGATTTATTGCAGAGATGAGGTCTTGCTGCCCAGGCGGGTCTCGAACCCGTGGGCTCAGGCAATCCACTCACCTCAGCCTCCCAGAAAGATACTTTCTTATGGCCTTTGCCCGACTTATGAAGATGATCCACCATATATCTTCCTTCATGTCCATCCTCATACTTCAGTCCTCTTCTGTTCAGATGTTGTCTAATCAGAGATCCTCCCCACCTATCTATTATAAAACAGCACTTCCCCTATTGCTTTCTATCCCCTGACTATTTTATTTTGTTATAAAGCACTTCTCGCTACTAAAATATTATGTATCTTAATTTTTATTATTTGCCTTAACCCACCAGAATGCAAATTCCAAGAAGGTGGGGACTTTGTATATTTCGCTCACTGCAGAATTCCCCAGCATTTATTACAGTGTTTGGCATGCAGTAGTTGCTCATTAAATATTTGTTAAATAAATGAATTACCTAGGTTAAGCATTAGTAAGTATGAACATTTGTAGTGCTTCATCTGTGAACTGCCAATTTATGTCCTTTTCTTGTTTTTTTATGTCCTTTTTAAATGTTTTTTATGTCCTTTTCTTGTTTTCTTGTTTTTATTGAATTTTTTTCCTATTTCTTATTAATTTTTCTATGTATTCTTTAAAGAATGTTGATATTAACCCTTTGTTAACTATGTTACAAATATTTTCTTCTTTTGTCACTTATCTTTTTACTTTGTGTATATCTTTGTCCATTGTGATGATTAATTTTATGTGTCAATTTGACTGGGTTAAGGGATACCCAGATAGCTGGTAAAACATTAATTCTGAGTGTGTCTGTGAGGGTGTTTCTGGAAGAGATTTACTCTCTCTTCTTGAGCTAGAACTTCCATCTTTTCCTGCTCTTAGACATCAAAGCCCCTGGTTCTCAGGTCTCTGGGCTCAGACTGAATCACACCATCGCCTCTCCTGTTTCTCCAGTTTGCTAATGGCAGACCATGGAACTCTTTGCCTTCATAATCAAGTGAGCCAATTGCCATGATTAATTCCTTCATATATATATTGGTTCTGTTTCTCTGGAGAACATTAATATAGTTATGCAGATATTTTATGATTTTTATCTCATCCAACTTGGCACTCTGTTCTTTTGTAAATTCTGGTGTCAATGTCAAACTTAGAACAAACAGTATTCTCTACCCCAAAATTATAAATATATTATTTCATATTTTTCAAGTACTTATATGGGTTTAGGAATATTTATTTCTCTTGGGCTTTTATAAGGTTTTGACTTATCTGAGATTCTTTTCATTAGGTGTATGCTGTGAGGTAGAGATTGAACTTAATTTTTGCACTCATCTTCTACATATCTATGCCTGTGACCCTTAGGAAAATGTATGTAGGGCCAACCGACATTAACTGGGCAGCAAGTACTGAGTTCATGATTCCCATAATGGACCTTTCTGTCAGTTTGTGTAGTGGAGAAAAGTGAAATACTCTACTCACTACCACCCTCCTCTGGAGCCAGATGGGAAACTAAGGGATTAGGGAGAAAAGCACCCATTAGTTCCTTCGTTCTCAGCCAATGTTGAAATGCTTTTCTGCACAGAGGAGGGGCAAATGCTTTCCTAACATAATATATACCTGACATATTTTGGCTGTGGTTTGCCTCTGCCAAAACTCATGTTGAAATTTGATCCTTAATGTGGCAGTGTTGGGAGGTGAGGCCTGGTGAGAGGTGGTTGGATCATAGAGGTGAATTCTTCATTGATACATTAATGCCCTTTTGCAGGGGTGAATGAGTTCTCTGCCTCAAAGAAATAGATTAGTTCCTGTGAGAGTAAGTTGTTAATGTGAAATGTAATACACAAAATGGCATAACTCTTATTCAGACCTCTAAACTGGAGTTGAGAAGCCGTTCTAAGAATTATTACCTGCACAACCTGCGACCTTGCAAAACAGAAACCTGCCTTCAACCTTTGAACTGTGCCAGACCATGACAACCACAACATTCTAGAAAACAGCTGAATTTTGCCAGTGCTGCATATCCTGAACAGTGGCAATCAATGAACTATATATGGACTCATATACTAAACCAGCCACTTTCACAAATGATAATTCTTTCAAATCAATGTGTGTAATCACCCTCATGTTATTTTAAGAATTTCTACTGTCCTGCCCTTCTTTGGAACACCATTTGCTTTTAGCCAAAACTGTGTCTCCCAAATTGCATTTATCTATCTATCTATCTATCTATCTATCTATCTATCTATCTATCTCTTTATTTAAAAGATCTGGGGTACAATTCAGGATTAGGTAGATAAGTGGTCATTGTACAGATAAACTTTGGGTCTCCCTTTGGTTTCCACTTTGCCTGGTTTGAGATCAGGTACTGTTATTAAGGTTATATGATGCCCCTCCTCCCCTGGCAGTTTCCTGCTCCAAATTGCAATTCTGAAGACATCAATAAACACCTTGTCTTACTGTTTTGCAGTCTGGTCTTTTACTTCTTCTGGATTGTAGATACCAGGATGAAATAACTTTTGTCAAATCCAGACAAAATAAGGCTGAGAAGGCCCAGAGGATAGGAGACTCATGATTACATGTCTGAAATAAGAACTGTTTCCAAGGACTTTCTAAAAATGTTTCACACATCTTCTGCTCTGATAAGGTTTATTACTAGACATTCTTTAGGATTGAAGTAATTCAAATCAGAATCTTTTGGAAGAAAACTGGCGCAGTGATAGCATCTTCACCAATGAACTGACAACTCTGGCTTTGAAGCTCAGGAACCAATAGACTCTCTTTCTAAGTATCTTATGTAAATCTTTTTACTAATAAAAGCTCCCCTCCCTCTTCCCTCCTCAAATGCTCTGGTGACTTGCCATCCCATGCATTCCAAATTATAATCCTTATTCCTAAACCCTAGTAAACCTAACATATTTAGAGATCATTTTCTCTAGCGCTTTTTTTAGGTTGACAGTTGATATTAAAAAGAATCCATCTTCCTCCATTTCTGTCTCTTGCTTCCTCCCTTGCATGTAATCTCTTGACACACACTCACTCTCCTTCCATTTTTCACGGAGTTGAACCAGCCTGAGGCCTAACAAGATGCAGCTACTCAATCTTGAAGCATCCAGTCACCAGAATTATGAGCCAAATAAGTCTCTTTTTCCTTATAATTTACTCAGACTCCAGGGTTCTGTCATAGCAGCACTAAAAAAACTAAGACAGAGAATTTGTACCAAGGAATAGGGTGTTGCTATAAATACACCTGAAAATGTGGAAGTGGCTTTGGAACTGGGTAATGTGCAGAGCTTTAAAGAGTTTGGAGGTGCAACATACAGAAAGATAGTATTACGGTAAACACAATATTAAGGGTGATTCTGGCTGGGGCTTAGAAGATGAGCTAGAACTTCTTTGAGATGGGTTAAGTAGTTGTGACCAAAATTCTGATAGAAATATGAATAGTAAAGGCCATGCAGATAAGGTCTCAGATGGAAATTAGGAACATTTATTTGGAAGCTGGAACAAAAGTCGTCATTATTACACATTTACAAGTAACTTGGGCTGGTCATGGTGGCTCACATCTATAATCCTTGGAAGGCCAAGGTGAGAGGATTGCCTGAGCCCATGGGTTCGAGACCAGCCTGGGCAATTTGGTCAGACCTCATCTCTACAATAATTAAAAAAAAAAAAATTAGCCGGGAGTGGTAGCGCATGCCTTCCAGCTACTTGGAAAGCTGAGGCAGAAGGGATCACCTGAGCCCAGCAGATCGAGGTTGAGGTGGCCATGAGCATGCCACTGCACTTCAGTCTGGGCAGCAGAATAAGACGTTGACTCAAAAAAAAAAAACCAAACAAACAAGTAACTTGGCTTCATTGTGTCCATGCCCTAGGGCTTTATGGAAAGCTGAATTTAAGAGTGAAGGAATAGCATATCTTGTGGAAGAAATTTATTTTATTTTATTTTATTTTAATTTTAAAGATGTGAGGTACAGTTCAGGGTTAGGTATACAAATGTTCATTATACAGATACCCTTGTTGATGAGGTGTGCGCCTCCCTCCCCTGGCAATTTCCCTCAACTGCCAACCCCACCACCCCTCCCCTGCAGTTTCCCACTACTGCCAATCCCTTTTTAATAGTATTATGATAATTGTTCAAGGTCCGCTTATGAGTGAGAACATATGATACTCTGTTCTTTGTTTCTGT
>NW_007259658.1:274040-275505 GCF_000164805.1 Carlito syrichta | reverse complement strand
GTTCCTCTGGGTATATTCTCAGTAGGGGGATTGCTGGGTCATATGGAAGGTCAATTTCTAATTCTTTCAGAAATTGCCACATTGTCTTCCAAAGAGGTTGCACTAGTTTGCATTCCCACCAGTAGTATAAATGTGTTCCTTTTTCTCTGCATCCTCGCCAGCATCTGTTGTTTGTTTTATTCACGATGGCCATTCTTACTGGGGTTAGTTGGTATCTCAATGTAGTTTTGATTTGCATTTCTCTGATGATTAGTGAGACTGAGCACTTTTTCATGTTTCTGTTGGCTGCCCGTATATCTTCTTTTGAGAAGCGTCTATTCACGTCTTTTGCCCACTTTTTAATGGGGCTATTTGTTTTTTTTCCCTTTCAGCACGTTTGCGTTTCTTATAGATCCTAGATGTTAGGCCTTTGTCAGATATACAGTTGGCAAATATTTTTTCCCATTCTGTGGGCTGTCTCCCCACTCTCTTGATGGTTTCTTTTGCTTTGCAGAAGCTTGTCAGTTTGATAAGGTCCCAGTTGTCTATCTTATTTCTTATGGTATGGGTACTTAGGGTTTTGATCAGGATTTGGTTGCCAGTTTCAATTCTTGTGGAAGAAATTTCTAAGCAGCAAAGTGTTCAGGCTGCTGCCATGGTTACTTCTGACTGTTTATGGTGAACTGCTAGGGAAAAAGGGAACTGAAAGAAAAGAAAGATTTGGAAAATTCACAATCTGGCCATGTGGTAGAGAATTAAAAGAACATTTTCAAAAGAGGAATCCAAGGGAGTGGCAGGATAACCACTAATAGTCAAGACACTGGAAGAATGGCCCCAAAGGCATTTCAGAAATCTTCGAGATTGCCTCTCCCATCATGGGCCCAGAGGCCTATGAGGATAAAATGATATTGGAGAACAGGCCTAGGATGCTGCTGTCCTGGGCCACCTCAGGACCAACCGTGGAGCAGCCATGGCTCAAGTGGCCCCACATGCAGCTTGTGCTGCTAATCCACAGATCATAAGCAGTAAGTCTTGACAGCATCCATGTTCACATGGTACTAATTTTGCAAACATATGAAATATGAAGGCAGTAAAGGCATGGTGGCTTCCACCTAGATTTCAGAGGATGTATCAGAAAACCTAAAAGCCCAGGCAGGAATTTGTTGCAGTGGCAGAGCCACCGCAGAGACGTTCTACTGAGGCAATTCCAAGCAGAAATGTGGGGTAGGAGATGCTATGGAGGGTCTCCGTGAAGACAATGAATAGTGGAGCTGCAGAGATGAGGTCAAAACCAGGACCCCAGAATTGTAGAGCCACTATGCAATGTCAGATGCAACCTCAGCCTACCCTGAAGAACTCAAATCACTCTATAAAAAAGATACCTGCACACGTATGTTTATCGCAGCATTGTTCACAATAGCAAGACCCTGGAAGCAACCGTGCTGCCCATCAAAAGAGGACTGGATTAAAAAAATGTGGTACATAT
>NW_007259658.1:227629-274020 GCF_000164805.1 Carlito syrichta | reverse complement strand
CCCTGGATGGAACTAGAGTCTATAATACTAAGTGGCCTCTTACAGAAACAAAGATCCGAGTATCACATGTACTCACTCATATAATGGACCTTGAACATCCAATGTAATACTATAAGAAAATGACTGACGGTACTGGGAAACTATGAGAGTGGGGAGGGAGATGGGATTAACAGTAGCAAATATCTGTCTGGGGATGGGAAACACCTCTTATCAACAGGGTGCCTGAATGGAACGTAATTGTATACCTAACCCTTAACTGTACCCCACAACATCATAATAAAAAATATTTATTAAAAAAAAAAGAAAAGTCACAGGCATTTGACTCCGACCTCTGAGAGCAGCTTTATAGGCTGTGCCCAGCAAAGCCATGAGAGTGAGGCTGTCTATAACCTTGGGAGTTCATCCCGCGCACCAGTGTGCCCAGGATGCAGGATATCGAATCAATGGAGATTAAGATTTAATATCTGCCCTGCTGGATCTTGGACTTGTGTGGGGCCTGTCATTCCTTTCTTTTAGCCTATTTCTCTCATTTGAAATGGAGATGTTTACCAAATGTCTGCCCCATCATTATATCTTGGAAGTAAATAACTTGTTTTTTATTTTACAGACTCATAGCTGGACTTTAGACTTTTAAGTTGGTGCTGGAACAAATTAAGACTTTTATGACCACTGGGATGGAATGATTTATTTTGCATGGAAGATTTTGTTTGTTTGTTTGTTTGTTTTGTTTTGTGTTAAACCTGTAGTTTTATGTCTCTAATAAACCTGTAAAATTCTCAATTATTCTTTCTTCCACTATTGCTTCTGCATTAGTTTCTCTCTCCCCATCCCCTTCTGAAACTTCAATTTCATATGTGTTATACACTTTCACTATGTCCCTTACATATCTAACATCTTTTCCTATATATTTGATCTTTTTTTTTTTTTTTGCTTTCCAAGTTTCAATATGGATATTTTCACCTGACCTGATCCTTAAGTTCCCCTTGTCTTCTCTGTGTCCAATCTACTGTTAAGCCCATATGTTGATTTCTTGGGTTTGTATATTGTATTTTTCAGTTATAGAATAGCCATTTGATTTTTTATATAAGTTCCAGTTCTCTGGGGTTGCTCACTACATTGTTACCTTCTTAAAGATATATAGTCATATTTACATACCCTGGGGAAAAGACATTCTCTTCAATAAATGGTGCTGGGAATATTGAATATCCATATACAGAAGAATTAAAATGGATCACTGTCTCTCACCATATACAAAATTCAATTCAAAAGGGGTTAAAGATTTAAATGTAGGACCTAAAATTATAAAAATAATAGAAGAAAACCTAGGGAAAACTCTGCTAAACATTTGCCTAGACAAATAATTTATGACTAAGACCTCAAAAGCCTCCAAACAGATTGCTTTTCTAAGTAGTTCTAGTGTGTTCTCCTGCAACAAGGTATTCTATCATAGCTAGAATCAGAAGTCCCTAATTAATACACATGAATATATCATTCAGCTTTACAAAAGAAGGATACTTTGTCATTTGTGATAACATGAATGAACTTGCAGAACATTGTGCTAAGTGATGTAAACCATGCACAGAAATACAAATACTACACGGTCTCGCATATATACGGAACCTCAAAAAGTTGAACTCTTCATCCATGGGTGAATTTATACTAGGACTCATAAATACTGGGCAAATCTAAGAAAATTATTAAGAAGCATAGTTGTAAGGCCGGACGTGGTGGCATGCCTATATTCTCAGCACTTTGGGAGGCCAAGGCAAGAGGACTGACTGAGCCCATGGGTTCGAGACTAGCCTGGGCAACTTTGTGAGACCTCGCCTCTACAAGAAATCAAAAATTAGCCGGGAATTGTGGTGCATGTCTGTAGTTCCAACTACTTGGAAGGCTGAGGCGAAAGGATCACCCGAATCCAACAGGTCGAGACTGGGGTGGCCATGAACATGGCACTGCACTCTAGCTTGGGTGACAGAGTGAGACTCCAACTCAAAAAAGATAAGAAAAGAAAAAATAGTTGTGGACGCTCATCTTGATAACTTTGAATTTTTGATTTTATCTACCTATCCATCTCTCAGGATACATTAAATTCTATGATCTATATCATGTGCAGCCTACAGCTGAATAGAAAAAGATACAACAGCATTATTCTATTTTCTCTGAAGCCTAGTCAATAGTCTCTTGAATCAGAATTTTTTTATTTTATTTTTTAATATATATTTTTTATTTTAAAATTGTGGGGTACAGTTAAGGGTTAGGTATACAAATATTCATTGTGCAGGTATCCTTGTTGATGAGGTGTGTCCCCTTTTTCCCAGATAGATATTGACTACCGTTAATCCCACCTCTCTTCCCCTCCCTGCCCCTCCCATAGTTTCCCGCCACTGTCAATCCTTTTCTTATAGTATTACAATAGTTGTTCAAGGTCCACTTATGAGTGAGAACATGTGATGCTCAGATCCTTGTTTCTGTGAGAGATCACTCAGTATTATAAATTCTAATTCCATCCAGGTTGTTGCGAAATTCATGATTTTGCTCTTTTTTTATAGCTGCGTAGTATTCCATCGTGTATATGTACCACATTTTTTTAATCCAGCCCTCTTTTGATGGACAGCATGGTTGGTTCCATGATCTTGCTATTGTGAACAATGCTGCAATAAACATACGTGTATGGCAGAGGCATACTGTTTTTGCAGTTTTCTCTTGTTATACTGCCCTTCTTTGATTGTGTTTCAAGGTAATAAAGATAATAAAAGTTTGTTTTTGTTTTATTTTTGAGTTGGAGTCTCACTCTGTCGCCCAGTGCAGTGGCACACTCATGGCCACCACAGCCTCAACCTGCTGGGCTCAGATGATTCTTCTACCTCTGCCTAACCACAGGTGCATGCCACTACACCTGGCTCATTTTTTAAAATGTATTTATTGTAGAGATGAGGTCTCGCCAAGTTGCACAGGCTGATTTCAAACCCCTGTACTCAGTCAATCCTCTTGAAATGTCTGTAAAACTTATAATAGCTTGTAGTAACTTGCTTGAGGTAAGTAACTTCATTTTCTTTTCAAATCCTCCATTTTGGCTGCTTGCTACCCAGATATAGCTCCTCCCACCCCACCCCGTGTGAAACTCTTATAAGTTCCTTGTACTCACAGACCCACATCCTTCTCCCGCTGAACTGTTTCTCCTAACCGTTTAGAAACTCCCTAGACATAAGTTCCATGTAATTGCATGCTTTATTAACTGAAATCAAATGTTACGCCTTGCAAAACCTCATTGTTACATATTCATATTTTGTTCCTATATTGTGTTAGTGACCTAACTAAGGTAACTCCATTGTGTAATGGTTCTTCCACTTTGTTTCTATGTAACTGCCTTAAACCATACCTTGTTGGCAGAACTCCAGGGACTTTCCAGTCACCGGCTATACCTGGGACATAGAGTTAACAAAAACTCCCTGACAATCAAAAGTTCCCATTTTGGTTGTCAAGTTGCTAGTTTATAGTTGTTATGGTCACTTAGATGCTATGTGGCCCACTTGCAGAATTTACCTATAAAAGCTCGTTGCAAATTCCACTTACTATCAAGAGACTTTTTGATGTGAGCCACTCTTGACCGCGTGCTTAATAAAGGACTCTTAAAAAAAAAAAAATGAACTCATAGAAGCAGAGTATAACTGGTTGCCAGAAACTGGAAGAAGGAATGGGAAGATGTTGGACAAAGAGTACATTATTTCATTATGCAGGATAAATAAGTTCTAGAGATTTAACGTACATCATGTATATTAATTAATAATACTGTATTATATACTTGAAATGTACTTAGAGAGTTGATCCTAAGTGTTCTCAATGCACAAACACATACTACTATGTAAGATAATAAAAATGTTAATTAGCCTTGCTGTGATCATCATTTCATAATGTATATCAGAACATCACGTCGTATGCCTTAAATACATGCACTATATATTTGTTAATTATACTTCAATAAAGTTGGAAAAAATACACATTGACATGAAGCCATTAATAAAAAGTTCCCTAATGTATATCTGATGTATGATCTCTGACAGTCATTCTCCTAAAATGTTTCCTAAAGTGTCAAAGGACCTGGAGCATTGTTCAGGGATACTTCCTTTTCACACACCTCACATTTCACTTATGAAAATCTGACATTTTCCACCTGGAGTTTAGCTTCCCCTTTTACCTCTCTTTCCAATTCTCAATCACAATAGAGGAATCTCCAAAGTTATAATTCTCTCAACTTTGTTCCTGGCTCCTTTCTCCTCAAAGCTTTTGATGAGACTTGTCAGTGACTTTCTCCTGGTGTGTCCTGCCTTGTGTGAGACGGTGTGCCTTAACACCAAGGGCAGGAAAAAAGAGAGTCCATATCTAGTCCATTCTTGGAAAAGATTGAAATTGGTCTCAATTAACTCACCCATTTAAATCAGACTTGCTTTTTATGAAAACACCTGTGCCTATCGCCTCACTAATATCCACCGTCACCTCCAGGAACTTCAGAGTGAATCAACTTCCTCCAGATATGGGAAGCTCTACACTCACCAAATACTTAACCCTGTCTACTTTTCTAAGGGACTTCCTTCTCATAAAATAACTAAAGCATAATCGTTATCAGAGACTCACTCTATGGTTCATCTTGGCATAAACCTTCCACCATTCTACCACTCCAGTGGTTCTCAACCTTGTCTGTAAATTATAATTATTTGGAGGGATTTTTTAACATAGCAAAGATTCTTCTCAAAGATCTTCTCAAAGATTCTATTTTAGTTGTTCTAGGCTGGACATCTTCACTTGTGGTCTCACTAACCTTAGGGAGAAAGACTGAAGTTGATGGAAGAAGTTGGACTGCACCTGAGAAACTGCACATATTATTTCTTGGAGCCCAGATAGCTCCAGCCTGAGAGTCTCAAACTAATTCCCACACCACTCTAAGCATTTGTGAATGTTTTTCCTACTTTAGAAAAGCATTCCTTCTTCTGGTACATACAATTTTCTATATTTACTTTTATGTAATGAGGATGAGGGTAGTAAAACTGAGCTTTCAAGGAGTTCCTTTTTGGTCTTTTAACCCCATGAAAATGCTTCTGAATCTAATCTGTTTTTGAGTCAGAATCTCTCTCACCCAGGCTGGAGTGCAGCGGCAAAAACACTTCACTGCAGCCTCGACCTCCTGGGCTCAGGCAATCCTTCTGTCTCAGCCTCCTGAGTAGCGGGGACTACAGGAGCATACCACCATGCCCAGCTAATTTTTTTTTTTTTTAAGATACAATGTCTCACTATGTTACCTACACTGGTCTCAAACTCCTAGGCTCAAGCAATCCTCCCATCTCAGCTTCCCAAAGTGCTAGGATTGCAGGCATGAACCACCCTGCCCAGCCTGAATCTAATTATTTTGTTGCTGCCACCAAAGCCTTAAAATGCCACTCTATCATTACTCCTGCCTGGCCCATTAAAACATGGGTTTGGGACTCAGATATAGTTCTGGCAATACTATCCTTTTTCTCTCGCTTAAAATATTTGGCATTCCCCTTCCCACACTCCACATCCCTCCTCCACACTTACAATTTGATAGTAAAAACAGAAAGATGGGGAGTGGTTGTGTACTTCAGACACCAGCCGAGATTGGTTAGCAGACCCAGGGTTCTCCCTGATCCTCAGCACTTGTTTCACTCTTGCCTGTTTGAATGATCTCATTTTATAATCCTCCTCTTCATTGCTCGATGGTAACATGTCTCTGGTCTTATCATCATGTTCCTCCTCTCTCTGTAAGGGCTCAAGAAAGTATCACACCTTTCTCACCATTTTCCACCCTGAATAGCCAGAAGTTGTCTTTTTTTTTTTTTCTATAATCCAAGCTTCCAGTCCCTGATCTTTCAGTCCCTGGCATCATCTACCATAGACTGCATTCATTACTTATTCCAACAAGTCAGTCCAAGATCCTAGTGTGAGAAGAGCAAGATCTCATCAGACACAATTTGGCACATCTCCTTCCAACTCTGTGTTCAGTGATATCACTTCGTTAACTTAAAATCTACTTTGGTGGGTGTATTTACACCACAGAAAATGGAAACTTGCCACAAACCAATACATTTCTAACAACCAATGGAGGCTGGCTCTGGTGTTAGTTAGGAGACAGTGGTGTTACACACAGATCACTCAGCATAAGTTCCATGAAATTTCTTGCAATACCTTTCATCCTGGGATAACCTTTATAAACTCCGAGTAACATGGAGTCCCAGATTCTGGATGAAGCAAGGTCTCAGCAGCCCTACTGCTGGGAAAATGTCAGTCTCTTTTTTGGATGGAAATGATATGGTAAGATGTTCCCAGCATCACACTGGGACTATCTGGATTGTTCATCTTCTCAGCACCATTTGTTGAATAGTTCTGCTGCCATGGAGAAGTATTACTGACTCTTTTGCATAGTTGAGTTTGAATCGGGCACCTATGGCTACCATCCCATCCTTCAACAATCCCTACGGTAACCTCTAAGATGTTAGCCTCTACACCCCCACCCCAGGCCATCACCAAAAATCCAATACCTAATCAAAGTCTTGTTTGGAATCCAAAAATGTTTTTTTGTTTGTTTGTTTGTTTGTTTTTATGAGGCCTCCTCACTCTATCACCCAGGCTGGATGCAGTCATGGCTCACTGCAACCTTGAACTCCTGGGCTCAAGTGATCCTCCTGCCTCAGCCTCCTGAGTAGCTGGGACTACAGGCAAATCATCATGCCCAGCTAATTTTTTATTTTCTGTAGAATTGGGGTCTCACTCTGTTGCCCAGGCTGGCCTGGAAGTTTTTATCTCTTTCTCTTTCTCTTCTCCTTACTCTGACATTATCTTGTTTTTGTCTCTCATGTGTAAGCAGATAAGCTCTGTTTTGAAATTGTCCACTTAAATTGAGAAAGCAAGTCCAATTTGCCTTTGATCTTCACATCCTTCAGAAGAAAGTTCCTGTAAAACAATCTTCACAGTTCTGAATATGCATCACCTCTCACAGCATAACTTTGATGGGTTAATATTAAAAACCTTCACCACTCAAGGTGAGGGTGATGAGGAAGAAAAGGTATAAATGGAACAGAGGACCTGTGCCTCCCATTGTATTTTTAAGTCCCTAAGTGCAAAGATCAAGTCGGAAAGACGGAGGGACAAAAGGAGGAAGCTTTTGGTTGACATCTAGAACTGAGAACTATTAGGTAACTTCAGGCCTTGTGAACAATCTGAATTTTTTTTTTTTTTTTTTGAGTCGGAGTCTCACTCTGTCGTCCAGACTGGAGTGCAGTGGCCGCTCCCGGCCACCGCAGTCTCGACCTGCTGGTCTCCAGCGATCCTTCCGCCTCAGCCTTCCAAGTAGCCGGAATTACAGGCATGCACTACCACGCCCAGCTGATTTTCGATTTATTGTAGAGATGAGGTCTTGCTGTCCAGGCGGGTCTCAAACCCGTGGGCTCAGGCAATCCACTCATCTCAGCCTCCCAAAGGTGCGGAATTACAGGCTGAGCCACAGAGCCCGGCTAACAATCTGAATTTTTGTTATTAGGTGGAGAAGGAGTAAGGTGAGGACAAAATTATATTTCTATTCCAGTCTTAATTCAAGACCCAGAGACTGACACAGGAAAAATTATATCAAGACAGATGGAGTATTTGCAGCAGCTCTGAGAGTAGTGTATATGGAGACCCCAAACTCCATCTTTTGAAAAGAGGACTTGCAGGCTCACACATAAGTGAAGGTTTCCCAGTTTTGGGGGGCACCAATGTAGACAAAATGGGCAGCCACTAGCAAGCTAAATGCTCTCTGAAGAATCATTCCCTGGTGCTAGAAAAGATGCATGGGAATGGTTCTATAATCAAAAGCCTATCATGTTATAACCCAATCACAACTAGACTCAATATTATCCAGTAACTCAATACCCATTTTCATCACCCTGAGGCTGGCTGGCAGACTCTGACCTTACCTGACTCCACCAGTACTTGTTTGATCCTCGCCTGCTCTCTTGATCCCAATTAATGGTTCTGTTCCACTGCCCAAACTCAGCACCTTAGACCCTACAGATACAGAGTAGCAAAATTGATGGAGACAATCTCTTTCAAGAATCCTATGCAACTCCCAGGATTTCAGGCTCTGATGCTATCTGCCACAGATGTCATTGCTTATGTCAGAACCTTTCTTCTGTAAAAGTAAGTGTCCCAGGCAGGCTATATGCCACAAAATTATTGCTCAAAAATAAAGGTGTAATATGAATGTTTACAGATGTAAGAAGGAATGGTGAGAAAATACAATGGTAAACATAAATGTAACGCCAAATAAATATTGCCTAAGATAATAAAACAAATGCTTAATTTAGAGGCTTATAAAAAGAACCAAGTTATAATGCTGGATAATAGCAATGCATGTCAGGAAAGTGTGATAAGTGTTCTAAGACTTTTGTGTTGATTGGACTGGGGCAAAAATAATACTTAATTTTATACTTTGTTAAAGTAAATATGCAAGGTAACATTTCAGAACTAACCACCAAAAGTGCAGAAATGAACATAAGTTCCAAACCAATAGAGGAAAAACAATAGAATTTCTTTTTTCTTCTCTTCTCTTTTCTCTTTCTCTCTCTCTCTCTCTCTCTCTCTCTCTCTCTCTCTCTTTTGAGTCTAGTCGCACTCTGTTGCCCAGCCTGTACATGGATCATGGCTCACCTTCCAGGCTCAGGCAATTCTTCCACCTCAGCTTCCCAAGTAGCCAGGACTACAGGTGCATGCAACCACACCTGGCTAATTTTTAAAAAAATGTTTAGGCCAGGCTCAGTGGCTCAGCCTGTAATCCCAGCACTTTAGGAAGCCAAGGTGAGTGGATTGCCTGAGTCCGCGGGGTCGAGACCAACCCGGGCAACTTGGCGAGTCCTCGTCTCTACAATAAATCAAAACTTAGCCGGGTGTGGTAGCACTCACCTGTAGTTCCAGCTACTTGGAAGGCTGAGGCAGAAGGATCGCCGGAGCCCAGCAGATAGACGCTGGGGTGGCCATGAGTGTGCCACTGCTCTCCAGCCTGGATGATGAAGTGAGACTTTAACTCAAAAAAAGAAAAAGACCATATACAGTAGGCTATTATTTTTATAAACCTCAAAAATAATCTTTAGACATACATTCTTATGTACTAAAACTATTCTTTTAAAGCAAGAGGATAATAAACACAAAATTCAAGTACTGGTTACCTCTCAGTTTAGGGAGAGAGAGTATGATAAGACAGGTACAAGTTATTAACAGTGTTCTAGCTCTTGAGTTGGGTGGTGAATTCATGGATACTCATTATTATATTATTATGCAACTTAATATATATGCATGTTACATACATAGTTTTATTTATCAAGCAGTATATTTAAAATATAAAAATTAAATATCTGAAGAATAAAATAATTCATATTTCAAGATGTGCATACATGATTATTATTATGCCAAAGAAATATTGATGTATTCAGTTGTTTGCACCTTTATGCCAAAGAAACGTGAATGAACAGTCACAAATGCAGATTGATAAATATCTGTGGTATTGTCACCTCACATACCATGATGCATCAGTGTTGTGTTTTTCCAAAATGGTAAATAATTTTTGGTAAAATTTCAAACAAAATACAATTTTCTCTCATTTTATGCAGTAGTTATGTTCTTGAAAAAGTCAGTATATGTTTTAAAATTTTTGAAGTTAATTTTTGTTTGTATTTTACATAAAGATAGGTTGTGGGCTCAGATTCTTATAATCAGGTTTTATACCCTGCAAGGTATGGGTAGAATACGCTTTTCTATGATTTGGGCTCTTATTTGAATGAGACAATGAACTCATCAGAGAAGCTTCCAGACCTATCAAGCATTGATATGAAGAAGTGTAAGGGATGGGAGAAAGAGTTAGTTTTGCTTTGAAAAAATAAGGTGGGAAGGGGCCAGAGGCAGAAGAAAGTAGAAAGAAGAAAGGTAAGTTTAAACACTCAGTCTCCAAACTGGAAAAGTTATTCAAGAGTGTACTGTGACTCTTCAGTCTAATGTCGTGCAACTACTCCATGAGAGGACTACTTATCAGGATCACTGTAAGATCCAAGGGGACCTTGAGGCACCTAATGGGGTGTTGGGAATGAATCTGTATCTGTGCTTATATCAGGGGTGGGGGAATTGGACCCCAAACCTAAGAGTATTCTAATCTGGGTCAGTGGAAAATGGACCTCACAGTTACATAACTTTATTAAACATGTGGGGATGTTATGCTCTGAGCAAAAGGGGCAGTGAAGTCAGCATGTGTCTTTCCTGGCAATGTCCACAAATGTCACCAGGAAGAACTCCACAAGCTTTATTCCCCCTTTACTGATATTTGCGCAGGACCTCCAGCTGTTCACTGACCTCAGTTTCAGAGTAGCAGACAGGGTGAAGAAGGAAACAGGCTTAACAGATATGCAACTGAGCTGAAGGCTAAGGTGGCCCAGAATAACCTAGCAAGACAAAAAAAGCACTTGATACAGAGGTGTGGTGCCAGGAGTCAAGGACCGGAGATTGGGTTCAATTGCGGAAACTGGGCATCCTCAGTCTGTCTAAGATAGCTGAACATTGGAAGGGCACACCGTGTGTGATAGAGAACAACAAGCATCACTGCCAATGTATAAAGTCCAACCTTAGGGCAGCCAGGAATGGGGGGAAGCAGCTGTCAAGGTGATATATTGTAGTAATCATCTGCCCATTAGACAGCTGGAGGGGAGAAGTCAGGTGAATGTCACTTAGAACAAGAAATAAATTCTAAGTTTTATATTTTGAGGAGAAATATGAATCTCTCTTGCAAAGCAGATTGAAAGAAGGGATCCAGAAGGATATTAATCCTTGTAGAATCCACAGTCTGGAGTGGAAATCTTTCTCCCCACCCATCAGAGTTCAATCAATCCTGCCACTCACAGAATCAAAAGGCAATGGGTTTATATGTTGTTGAGAGGGACAAGTTGTTGAGTAATGGTAATGCCTAGGGTATAATCTCATTTAAGTATTTTATCCACCATGGGGAAAACAAACACATGTGCACATACTCATTGGTAAGAATGTAGAGAAAGATGTGAAAGAATACACTCCAAATTGTTGACATTAGTTACTTGGGGAGATGGGATTAAGTATGGGGGAGGTGAATAAAGAGGTCTATAGTTTTCTTTATATATTTCTATATCACTTGACTTACTCAACTAGCATGTGAACATTTTAAGAAATTAAGTCTAATAGAAAGATTTGAACTCACACCTCCTCCATACAGATTCAGCAGATATTGGGCAGGAGAGGGAAGTCATTGGCATTCAGCAGACACTGGAGGCAGCAGGCAGCAAAGACATGAGACGTGATCACTGTGGGGTTTTTTTTGGGGGGGGTGTTCAGCAAATTTCAAAAGGCTTTATTTCCGTTGGGAGGGGTGAGGCATGTACCCGGAAAAGAGAGACAGGGACATGGAACATGATAGAAAGAAAGGGTAAAAGGGAGAGGACTTAAGGAAAGGCTAAAGAAAGGACCAAATCAGGGAAGGATGGCCAACCTCTTGAGGCCTGGGGAGCTTCTATATATGATACCCACAAGGACCAAGACAGTGAGGGCTTGTGCCTTTGTAAGGGCATGAAGGAGTTAGGCTAAGGTTAAAATGCCTGCCCTCATTCTCAACTTGGTGTGGCTTTGCACCAATCACCTGAATCCTGAAAACTGCTTAAGACTTCGTCAGGGTGAGATATGGGGTATACTTTAGAGAAAGCAATTGTGGCAGCAGACTAGGGAGCTAAAAAACTAAAGCTGACTTACTCCCTCCTTGGACATCACCGCACCCCCATTGTGGACTATGGGGTAGCAAGGAGTGTCTACCTGCAAACGACTGTGGGCGACAGGGTTACAAGGATTATCCACCCATGGATGGCGATCCAGCTGGAGAGACAGTAAGGTCCATTTCTCCTACTCCCCCCCATCAATGGTACAGAGACTTACCTTAAGGGTCAAAGAATAGAAGGAACCACACCCACAAGGAGCTGCATCCTGAAACAGACCAGATCCCAAGTGCCTTTTGCATCAACAGAAAAAGAATGTTTTGCTATGGTTCTGTTGTTTTAATTTAGTTTTTAAAAATTATTGATGCCATGTATCAGCTCAGTAATTATCCCCAAGTGAAGGGTATTCTGAATCATTTGAGGATGAGGGAAGTACTTTTAAAGACCAGATCCACTGGTCCCCAGTCCTAGGTAGGAATCCCTGCTTTGGTGAGCACTTGCTATGAGTACAAGTGCATCATAGCAACTCAGATGTATTGAGATAAAAATGAACCAAAGTGAGAACAAATCTTTTAGGCCAGTAGTTCTCAAGGTGTGGTTCCTAGACAATCAGCTTGGGCATCACCTAGGAACTTGGTAGAAATGCAAATTATCAGGCGCCACCCCAGATCTTACTGAATCAGAAACTCTGGGGTTGGAGCCCAGCAATCTGTTCTGACAAACTATCTAGTGCACACTAAGTTTGACAACCACTGCTTTAGCCAAATCCAAAGTCTCTTAAAATCATCGTCCTTCTAGGCAGACCACACCTCCCACCCTATTATAAGCCAGCTTACTGACCATATTCTTTTGCTTGAATGTCTCATCCATGAGTTTCTCTCATTTCTCCTGTCTTTTATTTCTTCAATGTCTCCTTTTCCTTTTCACAAGATGTGAATGTGCACCCAGTGCTCAGTCATCTGCCTCTACAGCACTCCATCTCCATTCTTCTCCTTTCAGCTACTCTCATGATTTCAACAACTATTTTTATGTTGATGCAGCTTGACATCTAAGGCCCCAGCAACAGCCCTTTATGACTATATACCCATAGGCTAAAATCAGACAGTGCTTTCCACCAAGTGAATGCATAGTTATTGTTTCAAATTCATCATGCCTGATCTTCCCCACTCTGCAATCTAGACTCTCCATACAAAAACAAAAACAAAAAAACCCTAGTGTTTACTTTCGATGATTCCTTCTCTCTTCTCATCTAATCCATCCAAACATTCTATTGAATGTCTATTTACAACATCTTCTATATGTGTCACACTCTATTCCACTAACCAAGTCCAAATTTTCAATATCTCCATTTCCAGTCTCTCTTCCTTTATTCTCTTCTAAATTGCCAAGCATCTGTTCACAAAACACTGAATACATCATATTACCTTACTGCTCAAAAATTGTTGATAATTTCCTATTATTCACTGTTTCAAATCTAAATTACTCATTCTTACATTCAAGTTCCACAGCAATCTGACCTTGTCATTCCCACTCACCTATCCCTCACTTAGTAAAAGCATGTTCACACATCACATTATAGGAGACACCTAAAAACCATCACTGTGGCACACAATCTCCCTGGCCGCTTCCTGGATTCTCTTAATCTGTTTGCCACATGTTAATCTCCTTGGACCTCCAATTACTGACCCTTGCTCTCAATATCTTCTTTTAACCCTTCTGTTTTGATAAATTGGTTCAATTGTCCTTAATGCCTTATTGAACTCAGCCCCCTACTTGACCCCTGGTTCTGTGTACTGCTCTAGATTCAATGTCACTGTGCTACAGATTAGGGAAAGAAGTTTTTTTCCACCAGCATTAGTGCAGAAGAACCCTTCCAGCTACACAGCTCATCCTTTACCTCCTAGTGCTTTTCCATTAGAGGAATTTCTTGAACATTGTCTCTGTATTAAACCTTAATAAAGCTAGTTCCTCACTGAGAGCAACCCCTACACATACACACACCACTCTCATCCTTATGTTGAGCTCTTTGCCCTTTCTATCTTTCTAGTATCCTATTCGTCTTTATTTTTATTTATTTATTTTTTTTAGTGAGAAAGCAGGATTTATTGAGAGGACAGAGAAAGCTCCCACAGTGGGAGGGGACCAAAGGGGTTGCCCCTATGCATCTTTAAAGACCTATCACATTCAGCCTATTTGAATTTTCCCACACTCATAAAATGGATCGGCTTGGGTAATAGCTGGCAGACCCAAATCTGAGGTTGATTTTCAAGGAGACACAAAGGCAAGTATATTTCTCCAGGTTGCCCATATAAGGAAGAGAAACAGAAAAGGTGGGGGGAAAAGAAAGAAGAAGGAGGAAAAGGAAGAGGAGGAGGAAGAGGAGGATTGTTCAGTCCAAGTTCAAGTCTTTGGGAGGAAGAATTGGATCAAGAACTAGTGAGGCAGTTCCAAGGACTAGAGCAGGGTCATAAATAAGATGCTAATTCTTTTATTGGATTGTTATGTGTTGGAAGGAATAGAAGGTCAGAGAAAAATGAAGGAATATCTTGGAGCCAGAAGAGAGGTGGAATATTTGCCAGAAAAATGTTAGACATGTGTAGATCATTGCATAGCATGGCAGGGGCATAATTAAGGGTGACATGGTGGTTTGAAGTTTCAAGGTTGAGATATTAATTCTACCTCCTTCCTGTCTTCCATGTTATGGCATAGAATTTCTTTTTTCTTGCCTATGCTGACTTCTCCCTTCATAATCTCTTTTGTATCTGTGGTCTACATTTAATAATTATCATCTTTTTTTGTTCTGTCCCTCTCTCTAAATCTCATTCAATTTTGTCTTCAGATTCCTAATAATTCTGTTAGATTTTATTATAAATGCAATGCTAAATATAAGGTATATGTAGTACACTTGATTAGAGGACAGAAAAAAGAGTTTCTGGAAATTAAAATAAAATATGATGGCGAAACTTAAAACTTTACTAGAGACATGGTCACTGCCGAAAACTGAATTTGCTTTCTAGAGCATGAATTGGTGAAATAGCCCACAATATTAGAGCAAAAGTACAGGTAAAATGAAATCATGACTGAAAAAATAAGATATAGAGAAATATATATCCTGAAAACCTGATATATAAATAATAAGATTTCAGGAATGAGAAAAAATGAACAGATATAAAAGCAATAACCAAGGAAAGGATAGAAGAAATCTTCTCTACACTTGTAAATTCCACAGGTAAGGAGAAAAATCTTACAAGCTTTCAGATAGAGAAGAGTTTTTTTTTTTTTTTTTTTTGAGTTGGAGTCTCACTCTGTCGCCCAGACTGGAGTGCAATGGCCGCTCCTGGCCACCACAGCCTCGACCTGCTGGGCTCCGGCGATCCTTCCACCCTCGGCCTTCCAAGTAGCTGGAACTACAGGCGCGTGCTACCACGCCCGGCTAATTTTTTGATTTATTGTAGAGATGAGGTCTCACCAAGTTGCCCAGGCGGGTCTCGAACCTACAGGCTCAAGCAATCCACTCACCTCGGCCTCCCAAAGTGCTGGGATTACAGGCTGAGCCACTGAGCCCGGCCAGAAAAGAGATTTATTTTAGTTTGATATTGTGTTTACTAAGGAAAGAAGTAGACTAGAGTTAAGAGTTCTCATCTTTCTCAGTAAAATGAAGGAAATGATGGAGCAATGTCTATAGACAACTGAGAGAAGAGGGCTGTAATTCAATAATTTTATGCCCATTCAAGATAGCAATTATTTGTCTGAGCAAAGACATTTGTAGACATTCAAAGACTCAAAAAAAGTACTATCCATGTATCTTTCTGAGCAAATTAAGCAAGCGATAACACCAATCAAATTAAAATTAAATCAAAACAAACATTTCAAGATAAGTAAAGATAAAGGGCACAAGAAACACTGGTTATCATATTTTCAACTAAATCTAAAAAGTTAAAAAATAATGAGACAATTGGCTGTAGTATGTGTTAAGTAAGAGTATTTGAAATAAAAGATATATATGTGTGTGTGAATATATATACCCACACCCATAAATACTTATATACAATATATATACTCCAAGGAAAAACTTATCTGAACTGAACTACAGCAATTACTGCCTATGGGAAAGCTTATCTAAATAACAGCAATTAATTGCCTAAGGGAAAACTTCTTATCTGAACTACAGCAATTATTGCCTAATTTGTCTTCCCACCTTCAGTTGAGTCCTAATTCATTTACCTTCCTGTAACCATTTATCATTGCAAAACGTGTGACAGAAAGAGAGGAGCATGCTTGTTATATGATGTTGATATATTTAAAGTGAAACATGGTTCATGCCTATAATCCCAGCACTTTGGGAGGTGGAGGTGAGAGGATTGTCTGACTCAGGGGTTTGAGGCCAGCCTGAACAACACGGCGAGACCTCATTTCTACAATGAAAAAACAAAAAGTATCCAGGAGTGGTGGTGCATGCCTGTAGTTCCAGCTACTTGGAAGGCCGAGGTGGAAAGATCACCTGAGCCCAGCAGGTCGAGTCTGCAGTGACCGTGAGCATGCCACTGCACTGCAGCCTGGGCAACAGAGAAAGACTCTGACTCAAAAAAATAAATAAATAAAAAATAAAGTAAAACATAGCTTAAACATGATTATTTAAAAATACAGATGTAACCACTAGCAAAACTAAGATATATTCACAGAACTTCTAAATTACTAGGGGAAAGGGAGGGGGTGAATAAGAAATTTTTAAAGAACTTAATAAATTTAGCAAAAGAAAAAAAAAGGAGAAACAATTATAACAAAGAAAAAATGATGGAAGGAATAAGACCAGATATATTTATCACAATAAGTGAGGACAGGTCAAATTCTCCTTTCCTCACAAAAATAAAAAGGTCTGTCTGTTTTTTGTTTTTAAAATATTCAACTATATGATGTCTATAATGAATATTCCAGGAAAAATAACAAAGAAAGGTTGAAAATAAAGCTACAGAAAGACTACATCAGACCAGTACAAACAAAAATAAAGCAGGAATGGTAGTATTAAAATCAAGTGAAATGAAATTCAAGGCTAAGATAATTAAACAGAGCAAGGATATATTTTTATAATGATAAATAGGTATATTTCAAAGAGAATTGTCATAAACTTTATGCACTAAACAGTATAGCAGTAATACATAAGGAAAAAACTAGAAACACAAGGAAACTTAATACACATGCATCCAAAGAACATTTCTAAAAATCAGCCATGTATTTGGCTACAAAGAATGCTTAATACATTCTAAAAGACAGAAATAAGTTGTATTCTTTGATTGCAATAAAATGAAAAAAGAAAGTAACAACTCCCCCCCAAAATTTAATATTTGGAAAGGAACAAACACTGTTTGGAACAGACCCTGGATCAAACAGGAAATACTAACTAAAATTATAAATTATCTAGAAAGTAATTGAGAAAGAACACTTCATAAAATAAGATCTATGCTTAGTAGTTAGCATTAAACCTTGAGAAAAATGTATAGCATCAAATATTTTCATTACAAAAAAATGAAATGAAAAATAAATGAACCAAAAATTCGACTAATAATTAGGGATAAAACATTAACTATGAGAAAGCAGAGAAAAATTAATAAAGAAGGAAGTTAAAATTAAAGAAATAGAAACTGTTACCACCACATAGCCTCACCTGTCACTTCTTACCCTCACCAGACCCACAAAGGAAAATGGATAAATAAAACCATAACCAACATATCTATAAAATAGACCACTTCCTTCAGAAGCCTAAATTTTAAAAAGAGTAAAAATTAAAATGTGCACTACTAGGAACAAGAAATGAGATATAATCACTTATGAGATTGAAATAATAAGACAAAAATTACATGGAACTTGGTTAACAACTTTAAAAATCTAAAGAAAATGAACAAATTTCTAGAGAGACATAAAATATCATAATTAATTCAAGAAGTGGTAGGAAATCTGAAAAGACTAATAACCACAGGGGAAAAATTGGAAATTTCTGTGTTCTAGCCTTCAAAAAAAATATTTTTTGTGTTACCCAAACTGCCCCATATTTGTTCAGAACTTCCCTATTTATTCTACACATAACTTTTTAAAAATGTGATGAAAGAATACAACAAATAAAAAACTGTAGACCACTTTTACTTATAAATATAGATGCAAAATGTTTTAAAATAATATTGGCAAATAGATTCCAGCATAGTAGTAAAATAAAATAATTCACTCTGATTAACCAGGGTTTATTTAAGGAATGCAAATATGGTCAAATTTAGCAATCTATCATTATAATTAGTTACATCCACATATTA
Source organism: Carlito syrichta (assembly GCF_000164805.1). Lineage (NCBI taxonomy): Eukaryota > Metazoa > Chordata > Mammalia > Primates > Tarsiidae > Carlito > Carlito syrichta. Next base: position 255,950 of record NW_007259658.1, on the reverse strand, counting down.
ATGGAGGCAAATGCTATATAATTGTATCAAAAGGCAATGGAGAAGCATTTGACATAACTTAGCAGGTATGGCTAATAATTGAATCTAAAAAACTAACATTGAAGGAAACCACCTCGATCTGATAGACTGTTTAACCAAAATCCATTGAATACCTTGGGGTACTATGAGTAAAAAGGTAACATCAGGCCCGGCTCGGTGCTCAGCCTGTAATCCTAGCACTTTGGAAGGTCAAGGCGAGTGAATTGCCTGAGCCTGCAGGTTCAGGACCCCCCCCGGGCAACTTGGGGAGACCTCGTCTCTACAATAAATCAAAAATTAGCAGGGCATGGTAGCGCGCGCCTGTAGTTCCGGCTACTTGGAAGGCTGAGGCGGAAGGATCGCCAGAGCTCAGGCAGGTTGAGGCTGCGGTGGCCAGGAGAGTGCCACCGCACTCCAGTCTGGGCGCCACCGCAGACCTGTCTGAGAATAACCTCAGTTCCCCCACAGCGCTGAAACAGAACCTGAAGCACATTATGCTAAGTGAAATAAGTCAGGCACAGAAAGACAAATATCACTTAAATATGTGGAAGATAAAAATGCAAACTTATAAAAATAGAGTAGAATAGTGGTTGCCAGAGGCAAGGGCGGATGGGGCCAGCTAAGAAAGGAGAGATGCTGGTCAAAAGGCATAACATTTCTGTTAGGAAGAATCGGTTTTAACGAACTATTGCACAGCATGGTGACTATAGTGTACAATACCATATATCTCAAAGTTGCAAAAAGAGTAGATTTTAAGTAGGTGAGGTGATAGATATGTTAATGAGCTTGATTTAATCATTCTGCAAAGTATACATGTATCAAAATATCACACTGAACCCCATAAATATATACTATTATTATGTCAATTAAAATTTTTAAAAATACATTTAAGCATGCAGTTTTTTAAAAGATAAATGGAAAATGTTATGTCTGTCTTGGGGATTCAATGGAACTAATAGCCCTCGGGTTGGGCTATCTGTGAGCTACCTTGCAGACCTCAGGTCTGCCTGGCTACAACTAAATACATGATTAAACAGATATTGCTTTTCACTGACAAAGCTATATACCTGGGATCAAATGTTTAGACTGTTATCTCGTGCCACAAACAAAATTAATTTTCAACAGATTAAAATTTAAATTTTCACATGAAAGTCTTAGAAGAAAATAAGGTAGAATTATTTGTATAACTTCAGAATGGGGGAGGCCTTTTTATGTAAGATAGGAGGCTTAGAAGCCATAAAGAAGATTGACCAATAAAATTTGAAAACTTTTTGTGAGGAAAAAGAGTCTGTAAAAAATTCCACTGAGAGAAAATATCTGGAATTCAAATGAAAACAGATTAATAGTCCTATAATATAAAGTGCTCCCCAATTTTTTATTTAAAAAAGCCAACAACTTAAGAATTACGGCAAATGAGCCGGGCTCAGTGGCTCAGCCTGTAATCCTGCGCCTTGGGAGGCTGAGGTGAGTGGATTGCCTGAGCCCGCGGGTTCGAGACCCGCCTGGGCAACTTGGTGAGACCTCATCTCTACAATATATCAAAAAATTAGCCGGGCGTGGTAGTGCGCGCCTGTAGTTCCAGCTACTTGGAAGGCTGAGGCGGAAGGATCGCTGGAGCCTAGCAGGTCGGGGCTGCGGTGGCCAGGAGTGGCCACTGCACTCCAGTCTGGGCGACAGAGTGAGTCTCCAACTCAAAATTATGGCAAATGTTGTGAACAGGCAAATCACAGAAGTGGAAAGACAGATACCAATAACCATACGAGAAGTTTCAACTTTAAAGGTTGTCAAAGTTATAAAATATAGTGATGGAATAGCATTTTTTATCCTTCAGATTGGCACCATTTTAAAATATTGATCATATTCCATGCTGTCAGTAATAAGAGGGAACAGCCATTCTTTTACACATATCTCTAATAGAAGAATGAGTTGCTACAACCATTTTTGAAGATAATCTAGTAGTAAGTACTAAGTATTTTAAATGTGAAAACCTTTGATCTGGCAACACCCTTTCTAGAAAGTTATTCTAATATATTATTCTCACAAGTCAACACTGACTTATACCCAAGGGTGATCGCTGGAGTTGTTATTGGCACACAGAAGAAAAAAAAAAGAAAACAATCTGAAGGTCTGTCAAAAGGATAATCGTTGAGTAAGTTAGCTGGCAGCCACACACTGAAATACAAAAATAGAGCATTAGCATTGATAGCCCTCTCTCTGTTGACCAGGAAAGTTGCCCATGATATATTGTTGTTATTGTTTTCAAAAAAGAGGTAGAGTATTTTGCACAGTAAGATGCCATTTTTCTTTTAAAATAGGTAGAAAAGGAGCCACGTATATCTGTGTGTATCTATAACTGTAATGAGGCAAAATCAGAAGAGAATCTGACCACATTCACATAAAATCTCAGGTCCTCCTATGAATATTTATGGAATGTAGTTCATGAAATGTCTCTGCTAGCAAATTACAATTTAATGCTTATTTGGTAAACATGTATTTATCAAACCAAAAGGCCTCATTTTTGTTAAAAAGCCTGTGATACTGTTGCTATCATGATATATTAAAGAAACATGTAACATGCCACACTGGCAAGTGGTCAAATAACAGAAAACATCTATAATTTTGCTAAGCTCTTCCTCTGAAGAAAGCCTCTATCAAAACTTAAACTAGCCGGGCTCGGTGACTCAGCCTGTAATCCTGCACATTGAGAGGCTGAGGTGAGTGGATGGCTGAGCCTGCGGGTTCGAGACCCACCTGGGCAACTTGACGAGACCTCATCTCTACAATAAATCAAAAAATCAGCCTGGCATGGTAGCGCGCATCTGTAATTCCAGCTACTCAGAAGGCTGAAGTGGAAGGATCGCCGGAGCCCAGCAGGTCGAGGCTGCGGTGGCCAGGAGCAGCCACTGCACTCCAGTCTGGGCGACAGAGTGAGACTCCAACTCAACAACAACAACAACAAAAACTTAAACTAAGTTATGTGTGTGCATGTGTATACTGTCAAAAGACCAAATTACAACAAATTTAGTTTAAAGATCTAATTGGCTCTTATTTGTGATTCTAAAATCAGGCAACACCTCACTCTAAAGAGTGAGTGTCCTCATGGGCTGAGCAGAGGAATTTGGCTTGATAGGTAGAAAAAGAGTTGAAGACCATTCTCTACCACCTCTCTAGATGACAATGCAATGGGGGAAGGAAGGAAGGAAGGAAGGAAGGAAGGAAGGAAGGAAGGAAGGAAGGAAGGAAGGAAAGAAGGAAGGAAGGAAAGAAGGAAGGAAGGAAGGAAAGAAAAAGGACTGAAGAAAGCAGGAACAGAACAAGAAGCAGACTGGTCATTTCAAAGTTACTTTCCTTATGAAGGTTATCACACTTGAACTGGCCTGTCTGGAGATTTGGCTATTATCTCTGTCTCTACTGATTTCTCAGAAGGTCACATAAACAACTTGGTATCAGCTGTGTGGCATGAAACTTCAGCATAACTCCATTTTAACTGAGTCAGTTGTGGCCTAGGGCAGCAGCTTAGTTCAAGGCAATGTCCTCTTATCAACTTTAAAAGCACTCATGAGATAAGTGTGAAAAGGTGCACACACCAAGATGTTAAGATGTTAACACATAGGAAGGGAAAACTTTTTTCCAAATACACTATCATATTTGATTAAAAACAAGCAAGTAATTTAAAAATGCACTTAGCGCTGGGCTCGGTGGCTCAGCCTGTAATCCCGCGCCTTGGGAGGCTGAGGTGAGTGGATTGCCTGAGCCCGGGGGTTCAAGACCCGCCTGGGCAGCGAGACCTCATCTGTACAATAAATCAAAAAATCAGCCGGGCGTGGTAGCGCATGCCTGTAATTCCGGCTATTCGGAAGGCTGAGGCGGAAGGATCGCCAGAGCCCAGCAGGTCGAGGCTGCGGTGGCCGGGAGCGGCCACTGCACTCCAGTCTGGGTGACAGAGTGAGACTCCAATTCACCAAAAAAAAAAAAAAAAAAAAGCACTTAGCAAAAATAATTCAGGACAGAGAGAGAAAGCAAGAAAGACAGCAAGCAGCAAGACAGTCGTGTGTGTGTGTGTGTGTGTGTGTGTGTGTGTCAGAGAGACAAATACAGAGACAGAGAGAGAGAGGAAGGGAGGGAGAGGGAGGAGAGAGGAGTAGGGAGAAGGAGGAAGGAGGGAGAGGGAAAGAGGGTGAGGGAGAGAAGCAGACACGGAGAGGAGAAAAGAGATAACACACAAAAAGAATAGCAGCAGCGGGCAAAGGAGTGGTTGAGGAGGATGGCGGAAGGTCAGCCGCAGCAGGAGCTGCTAATCCCCACGCGTCTGCATCCAACTGCCTGCAGCGGCCCGGACTGGCGGGCGTTCCATTAACGTGGGAAGAAGCAGAACCTCACAGAGTTATTTTCTGAACCTGTACCTAAGTGAAACAGAGTAGGGCCTCTGAATACGTGTCGATGGGAGCGGCTGTTGTAAAAACCAGAGCCGAAAAGTAGCCTGGTTTCGCGAAGTATGCTCGCACGCAGGGTTGCCTGTGCCACCCACCTCCTGAGACTAATATTAAGCTCAGATGCACCAAGTACCTCTTGTTACAAGAGGGTGAGAATCTGGAGGAGGGCGTGAGTAAGCGCAGATGATCACGGAGGACGCGAGCGGAACAGAAACATTTCGCTTCCCACTGTGCCCTGGCCTTTAAAGGGGAGTCGGTGGCTGGGCGCTGTCGCTCAAGCCTGTAATCCCAGCAATTTGGGAGGCCAAGGAGAGAGGATTGCCTGAGCCCTCGGGTTTGAACCCAGCCTGGGCAACATGGTGAGACCTCGTCTCTACAATTAAAAAATAAAAATAACAAATTAGCTGGGCGTGGTAGCGCGCCTGTAGTTCCGGCTACTTGGAAGGCTGAGGCGGAAGGATCGCTGGAACCCAGCAGGTCGAGGTTGGGGTGGCTGTGAGCGTGCCAATGCGCTCCAGCCTGGGTGATGGAGTGAGACTCCAACTCAAAAAAATAAAGTAAAAATAAAGGGGAGTCGGTGGAAAGCTCCTCTCTCCGCGCCCCTTCGGCATTGGCAGGCCCCGTGGAGGCTAGGGATGGGGAGGAATGTTATTGGCAAGAGTCGGACACCTGACTCTGAGAAGGAAGAGTGTGGAGTTGGAGACATCAGCTAGGAAATCAGCCCCTCATCCTGCCTACCTTGACCGAGCATGTTGAGGCCTTTCACACAAGGGAAGAAGTTGAGCATGCAGGCTCTGGGTTCACATCCCAACTGCCACAAACTCTTTGGGATTCAGTATCATTTTAAAGTGGGGGGAAACAATAATATTATTACCCCGCCTATGGGGGTATTGAGAAATTAAAGGTGATAATTCATATGAAGTATAGCACCTGGGAAAATTTTAAGCACTCAATAAATCTTAGCTATTATTATAACATTAATTAATGTGTCATTTGTGTGGTAGAGCACTAGGCCAGGTGCTTAGCTTTAATAGCCCCAGAGGCTGTTAGATTCCCTCTTTCCACCATCTCCAAGCCTACACCGTCTCTTTTTCCTGCCCCCACCAGCGCCAGATCTAAAATTCTATCTTGCTGTGGAGTGTCTCCAGCTGTTTGCTAGTTTTTCACCAGCCCAGTGTGCCCCCATAACCTACACATAGATACACATACACACATTCCCTTAGGGCACAACTTTTCTTGGAGAGTGAAGCCCCCCTCTCCGTGCCTTCTCTAAATTCATGTGGAACCGAGGTGGGGAGCTGGAGAGATTTGGGGGCGCAGTCAAGTCACTAACTCTCAAAGAGAACTGAGCCTCCGTTTGTGGGGCCCTTCAGGGTGCCCAAGGCAGCCAGCAAACAGCAAATGCTTAAGGTTGGTTTTTTTAATCAAGCATCTGCAGTTGCTGGGTGTAACCCTAGCCTCCTTCCTCTGTGAAATGTGTGAATGTGCTATCGTCAAGCATTCCACATATTGATTCTCTCACATTACACTGACTTGATCCCTCTCTACCCCCATTAATCCTGCATAACAGGGACTTGGTCTTTCAAATCCAAGTCCATCCCTACAGATGGCCACATGTCATAATGGTTAACCAGCCACCACCACCACCACCACCACCACCTCTGCTCAGATCATGCCATTCTATAGACAAAAAATGTGAGGAGCAAAGGGGAAGCCAACGATTATTTCTTTGAACCTTTACTTGTTTTGCCAACATATAAATATGATGCTGCAGAATATGTGCAAATGTTCCCAAAATAGACCCAGCGCTGAGGCTGTGCTTATGCCTAGGCATTCCCAGAACTGGTTTCACTATCCAGCTTCAAGTCGCTATCTGCGCAGAAGGTGGTGAGGAATTCTCACTTGATGTGGTGCTGAATAGTCAATCCTTCAAGATTAGAAAAGCTTCTTGATTTAGGAGACATTTGTTATGGAAAGATCTCAGTCCCCTTTGGGGAATCTGTCTTTCCCACCATGTCTCCCTCCTGCTGGCGACTTCTCAGGCAGGTTATAGCCATTGTAGGATGTATCTGCAAATGACCAGCCTGGACCAGTCTGAGCAACCATGACTCTCCACATTCTTATGTATTTTCTCCAAGTTGCTACTTATTGTTAACTGCCTCACTCATCATCACCCAACATCACGCCTTTAAAAAATGTGTATATTTCTATTGAGTCTGATTACAAATGTTTAACATTATTATAAATATCAACAAGCTATACAATCACAGCTTAACTGTGAGAAAAACATTAGATGAGCCTAAACTGAGGGACTTTCTAATGAAATACCTTGACTCCTCAAAACTGTCAAGGTTATTAAAAACAAGAAAAATCGGCCAGGCTCGGTGGCTCAGACTGTAATCTCAGCACTTTGGGAGGCCAAGGAGAGTGGATTGCCTGAACCTGCGGGTTTGAGACCAGCCCAGGCAACTTGGCGAGACCTTGTCTCTACAATAAATCAAAAAATTAGGCGGGCGTGGTAACACGCACCTGTAGTTCCGGCTACTTGGAAGACTGAGGTAGAAGGATTGCCTGAGCCCAGTTGGTCGACTCTGGGATGGCCGTGAGCGTGCCACTGCACTCCAGCCTGGGCAACAGAGTGAGTCTCCAACTCAAAAAAAGAAAAAAAAAAAAAACAAGAAAAATCTGAGAAAGTGTCACAGTCCAAAGGAGCATAAGGAGACGTAGCCATGGCGACTAAATGTAATGCGGTATCCTGACTCGCATCCTGGAAAAGGAAGAAGGCATTAGGGAAAAACTAGTGAAATCTGAAACAGTGTAGACTACAGTTATAATAATGTATCAATCAATACTGGTTCATTGGTTGTGACAAATCTACCATATTGATGCGAGATGTTAGCAATAGGGAAAACTAGATGCAAAGTATATGAGAACTCTTCGTACTATCTTTGCAACTTTTTGTAAATTTAAAACTATTCTAAAATTAGAAGTGCATATAAATATGTTCAAAGTTACAGGAGGGGAGGGGGTAAAGATGGACCGGGAAGGGTGTGAGGGAACTTTCTGGGGTGACAATAAAGTTCTATGTCTTGATAGTGTTTGGGATTACACAGGCATATCCATTTGTCAAAATCTGTCGAATCATTCACGTAAGATTTGTGTAACTCATTCTGTGCATGTAAATTTTATCACAAAAGGAAAAAAAACTGTAAATAAATATTGAATTTCAGTGAATGATATGCATGCTGAAGTATTTTGGGAAAAAGAATGTACTGATGTCAGCAACTGATTTTGAAGTTTAAGTAAATATAAAATGCCTTAAAATATAAGATGGGGCCAGGTTCGGTGGCCCATCCTGTAATCCCAGCACTCTGGGAGGCCAAGGCGAGTGGATTGCCTGAGCCCATGGGTTCGAGATCAGCCCGGGCAACTTGGCGAGACCGCCTCTCTACGATAAATTTTTTTTTTTTAACTAGTCAAGCACGGTAGTTCGTGCCTGTAGTAGTTCCGGCTACTTGTACAACTGAGGTGGAAGGGTCGCTGGAGCCCAGCAGGTCGATGCTAGGGTGGCCGTGAGAGTGCGTGCCATTGCACTTCGGCCTGGGAGACGAGTGAGATTCCTACTCAAAAATATCTATATATAGATATACAGATATATATATAAGATGGGTTGAAGGGATGGATAGTTGAAGAAATATGTGCTAAAGCCCAAGTAGAGTAAAATGTTAAAGGCAGAACCTACAAGTGAGGTATTCTCTGTATAAATATTCACTACACAAGTCTTTCTAAGTTTTTATACATTTAAATTTTTTCTTGATGAAATCTTTGGCAAAATTATAGACTGGTATATGGTAGGAAGTGATTTTGTTTGTTTGTTTGGTTTTTTTTTTTAGCTGGAGTCTCACTCTGTCACCCAGGCTGGAGTGCAATGACACACTCACGGCCACCGCAGCCTTGACCTGCTGAACTCAGGTGATCCGTCGGCCTCAGCCTTCCAAGTAGCTGGAACTACAGGTGTGCCCTATCACATCCCGCTAATTTTTTGATTTATTGTAGAGACAAGGTCTCGCCAAATTGCCCAGACTGGTTTTGAAACCCTGGGCTCAGGCAATCCTCTCGCCTCGACCTCCCAAAGTGCTGGGATTACAAGATTGAGCCACCATGCCTGGTCAAGGTAGAAAGTCTTTATAACTCTCTCCTCTCAGGAATAGCCACTGTTAAATCTGTTGTGTAGTCTTCCAAATATTTTTCTACCATACACTTATAATTTTTAAGTAGGATAAAACTAGACACATACAGCTCTACACTCACTATTTCCATTTAAACATTTATCTTGGGCATTTCCTCATAACATTCTTTTTTTTTAATTTTGTATCTTAAATAGGTGGGGTATAATTTGGGGTTAGGTATACAAATGTTCATTATGCAGGTACCCTTGTTGATGAGGTGTGCCCCCCCCCCCAGTTTCCCACTACTGCCAATCCCTTTCTTTCTTTTTTTTTAACTTTTATCATAAAGATGTGGGGTACAATTCAGAGTTAGGTATATAAACATTGATCATGCAGGTACCCTTGTTGATGAAGTATGCCCCTCCCTCCCCTAGCAGTTTCCCTCAACTGCCAATCCCAACCGCCCTCCCCTGACAGTTTCCCACTCCTGCCAATCGCTTTCTTATAGCATCATAAGTGTTCAAGGTCCTCTTATGAGTGAAAACATATGGAACTCTGTTCTTTGTTTCTGTGATAAATCACTGAGTATGATCGACTCCAAATCCATCCAGGTCGCTGCACCAATTCCTTTCTTATAGTATTATGATAGTTGTTCAAGGTCCGCTTATGAGTGAGAACATGTGATACTCATTTCTTTGTTTCTGTGATAGATCACTCAGTATTATAGCCTCTAAGTCCATCCAACTTGCTGCGAAGTTCATAATTTTGTCCTTCTTTATGGCTGCATAATATTCCATAGTGTATATGTACCACATTTTTTATCCACATGACATTCTTTTTAAGGTGGCTATATAATATCCCATCACGTGTTTATATAATTTATTTAATTAATTTTCTAGTGAAGGAAATTTTGGTTGTGTATGAGGATTTTTCTTTGTTGGCTTTTCTTTTTTTACTATTATAAGCTTGGGAGCAATGGATATCATTACACGTATCTTTGTGTATTTGTGTGAGTACATTTGCGAAGTAAATGGCTAGGGATGAAATGAAATTCTTGGATTAAGACTATTGTGACAGTTTGCACTCTCACCAACAGTAGATGAGAACACCTGGGTTCCCACACCTTTATCACACTAATTGTTAATGAGTTGTTTTAATTTTTGTAAGTCTGATAGGTAAAATAAAATAAGTAATTGCTGTTTGTTTTCATCTTAATTTTAATATGAGTGAGGTTGAACTTTTTTGTTTATTGCCTCTTTGTATTTCTTCTTTAATTAATTGCTTATTCATTATTTTGACCATTTTTTCTGCTTTCTTATTTGTAAGAATTCTGTAAAATAAGCCCATTGTAGCAGGTGTTGCATATGTTTTCTTTTTAAAATTTTCCTGCAGTTTATCTTTAAAAGTGGCTATGATAGAGTTGCTTTTCATTTTCTTTGGTTTTGACATTTTCATGCCCTGCATATGGCTTTTGTCACTCGTTATCTCCTTTCTTTTACATGACAGTTATGGATGTGAAAAAGTCCCATTAGTTGCGCCATGGTCATCACAGATGAAGATGAAACTGGGACTGGAACTCAGGTCTCTCCCCTCCTAGTGCAGTATTTGTTCTGTTACCAGAAGTAGAGCAGAAAGAGTTATTTCTACTTCAGAGAAAGGAAACGTCTTTCTCCAAGCCTGCTGCTAAGCCCTGCTGAAGAAACACGACTGGGGAGACTACATGAAACACTATGACAGACTATATGATACATTATAGAGTCATGACGACCAATCTCAATTAGGTCCTTACTGCTGCCACACAATTTTTTTGGTTTCCTAATTAGCTTGTTCAAACCTCCTCCACAATGATGATTTCAAACATTCTTCACTTTTATCAAACCTCTGATCATCATCCCTCACCTCCCTCGCCCTTTCGTTTCACAAAGAAAATAGAACTTTTCAGGTGGGAATGCTCAGCTTCCTATCCCACAAATCTTGAATTGTCTAAATAGGCAGCTTCCCATCTAATGCTTCCTGCATCCATTCCAGTCATGAAGGGGAAGGGAGGAGATCCCACCATTTGCCTTCCACTGGAGGACAGGCTTCAGCTATGATCTCCATCTGTTTCCTGTATTCATCTTCTCCCTCTCCACTTACTCTCCTAGCAGCATTTAAACATGCTCAAGCCTCTCCCATCCTAAAAAACAGAAGCAAGCACAAACATGCCTCTTCAACCCTAGGTCCTCCTCTAAATCACTCCTTCTAATTATGTAATTATAAAAGCAAAGATCTTGCTTCGGAGTATAGAGTTCTAAGATGCTATGTATGTGGTGCCAAGTTGCTACAAACCTGTCTTGAAGGGACGAGAAAAAAATGTTGCTTCCTGTAGGGGAAAGAGGGATGCTTTGGGGGGAAGTGAACTTTTAGCTGAGAAGAGAAGAGATAGACTCGGGAGATTGACCTGACTCCTGTTGCCCCTCTGGCCAACTGGGCAGATTTTAAGCCCCTCTGATGAGAAAAGTGGACAGAAACCTGCAGACAGTTTTGTAAGCTTCAGGATGAGCGCTGAGGCTCAGAGGCTGATGGAACAACCACTTGCAACTTGATAGGACTCTAGGCATAAGCAGTCCTCATTTTGGGCCCTGCTCATCCAGGGTGGAAGAAAATTAGAGAAAAGATGGTTTGTCCAGTCTGCCCACAACTCAGCTCTCCAGTGGCTCCCAGAGGAGCATAAGGTACCAGACAGCTCTCTAAGCATGGACATAAGCATGCTTAGATGATGGCCACTCATAGGAACAATAGCTGGTGTGGACAATGGGTTCTGAAGTAGAACTTCAGCTTATAGTCACATGGAGGCATCATTTTGGAGAATTCTCAGAAATAAGTGACAGACTCTCTGAGAAGCTCTTGGAACATCTGAGGGATTGGGGAAATATAGATACTTGAGCATAGCTATAAATGTAACCCAGAGTCACAGGTCAGAGGAGCCAGAAGGACTTTGGGTCTTACAGGACCATGCACAATCACTCAGAGGGTCTCCAAAGGCAGAACTCACTCTCTGAGACGTCCTTCCTTCTTTCCCAAAGAATAATCATTGCACATTGGACATGGCCCCAAGAGCCTTTAGATTGGCTTTTCTGCTCCCCATAAGAGTGAACAGGATGAAAAGTAGGCTCTGTCACATTGTATTTGAACTGGGTCTTGGGTTTGGAGGAGAAATGTTGCTTTTCTATAGGTAGATGAGAGCAGGCTTGTTGCACTGAAGCCTGGAACTCCATTCTGATCAGCTGACAGGACTCAGTGGCAGGCTTCCCTGAATCTGCTATAGAAATCGTTTGTGCCCTTCTTCCCTTCCATACATTTTGCTTGAATTCAAAACAGGCTCCCACTTAGGAAAACTCTGGCGAATGTCACCAGACAAACACAGGCAACTTCAACTATGGGAAAGAGGTCTTTTCACCTGGCAAACAGCTCTGAGGCCGACTTAGGTGAGGGAGGAGTAAAAGCTGTAATTATGGGTGATCAAAGCCAAAGACTGAAGGGGAAGGAACAGAAGAACAAAAAGAGAAATAAAGAAATGGGGTGGAATAAAGAGAAACAATGCAGAAAAGAAATAAAATATCTTTCCGCATAAGTTGCTTTTGGATGGAAGCTCCTAGGAGCCAGGGCCTGCATGTCACTCAGAGAGTATTCATTTCCTCTAGCTCTGTGAAGTGAGCACACAAAGTTTGTTGCCAGACCCAGCAGATTGGCTTCATGACCGCCACTGTATCCCTTGAGCACTGATGGACTTTTCCTAGGAAACATGTGTCTCTGATAAACTCCTGTTGATCCCGAACTTGGAAATCTCAAATACCTACAAACCTGTCTTTGGGTCATCATTAACTATATCTTGAGGACAAACAGGTGGCAGAAAAGATAGTTTTTAAAAAATTAAATCAGTTTTCAAGGAATGACTCAGGATCAGTGCACATTCTGAAAATTTATCTACAGCTCATAAAGATACACACCTGAACAACAGATGCTTCTGAACTCTGAGGTCTTAACAAGATCCTTAAAAACATTCCAAATCCTGAAAGAAAAACTTGGTCAAGTTTAAGAGGGTTTTGGCATAGCATGCATTGCATTGTATTTTTTTTAAAGATATAATATTTATATGGTATTTATGGAGGTTTTCAAATGAGAGAGAGAGAGAGAGAGAGAAAGGAGGAGAAGAAAGAGGAAGAGGAAGAAGAAGAGGGAGAGAATTTTCCATCTTACACGTGGCCAATCTCCTTAAACAGCTAATGCCAAGAAGCTTTAGGCTTTTATTTGCTTCCTTAGGTGCTTAGAGAAACCAGGCCAGGGATGTCTGTGATTAGTCATTTCTCCTTCAAACAGAAGCTCTGGTCACCACATACAGAGTTTACACAAGCTTTACCCATTTCACTGTACAGAAAGATAATGAGTTGAAGGGCCATTTATCTTAAATAAGCTAGTCTGGTTAGAGTTTAACCTTCATAACTCAGTTCTAGTTTGAGGTGACCCAAGGAGGACTTCTGCTATTGATAGCAGTTGGCAACTCCATCTCAAAGATCAGGAGGAGACTGGGTTTCAGAATTCCCTGGATACTCAAGATCACTGAAGTACATTCACAGGCATTTATTGAGCAACTAATAACAATAACTAGTTATGTATATTTTACATGCATTATCTCACTTCAAACTTTCAGATAATAAGCTATATTATTATCATGAGGACACTGAGGCTCCAAGAAGTTGGATCACTTACCCAAGGTCACTGAGCAAGTAAGTGACAGAACAGGAAGTCTGATCTGTCTGTATGATCCAAGATGCCATGTTGATTCCTTCCAAAGATTTATCACTTGATAATCTTTCCCTTTACTTCATTTCTAACATTCTTCAAAGGGTAGTTCACACTAGCTGCTCTTTCTTCCTACCACCAGCTTTCTCTTTAACACATTCTCTCTGGCCTTCCCTTTTCCCCACTATCCAGGTGGGGAAGTGATAAGGTGACAGTGATAGTCACCAACAAATCAAATGTTTTCTCGGCCTTCAATTGCAACACATCTGCAGGGTCAGAAACACTCCTCTCCTTTTGCCTCTGCAATTGGTCCACTTTCCTGTCACCTTGCTTATCTGTCCTTCTTTGTTTTCTTCAATAGATTCCTCTGAGGCCTATTTCCACAGATGTGCATTTTCCTTAAGGCTCTGCCGTCCACCTTGCCTCCACTCTCCTAGATTCAAGATGAAATGCCTCTGTGAGAGACAGCATAGCATAATGACTATGAGCACTGACTCCCAAGTCGGTCCGCCTGAATGTCAATCCCGCCTCTGTCACATGCTAGAAAATTTGGCAAGTTTCTCTGTGCCTCTGTTTGTTCATCTGTAACATGAGGATTCATTGAGTTCATGCATATAGAGCACCTGGACCAGTGTCTGACAAATAGTAAGCTTCATGCAAGTATTTGCTGTCATATAGTCTGGGCCCCTGGAGGTCCTAACTTACACCCACACTCCAGGTCCACTCCAACTGGTTGCTTCATATCTCCCCCTGAAGGGCTCTAAGAAACTCATCATGTCCATAACTGCCTTTATATCTTCTTTATTTATGCCCCCTGAAAGATTCTACATTTTATTACTCATCTCTGCTGGACAGCACCACTATCAACATCACTATTCTGTCAAAACCTAATGATGCTAGGTGTAGAGGCATGCACCTGTAAACTCAGCTACTTAGGAGACTGAGGCAGGGGGATTACTTGAGCCCAGGAGTTTGAGACCACCCTGGGCAACATAGCAAAACCCAATTACAAAAAAAAAGACTTTTAGGATCCTCATGGGATAGAAAATTTTTTAAAAACCCTAATGAGCTTGACCCTTCCCTCTCATTCACCATCTATACTCTGCCAGTTCTACCTTTTAAAATTCTCCAATCAAAGTGATAAAAATATTTTGGAATTGATAATAATGATGATTGCACACCAAGTGGCACTTAATTATACATTTTTAAATGGTTCTGATGGTGACTTTTATGTTATGTGTATTTTATCACAATTTTTAAAAATCTGAGTTTATCTCTCTACCTCCATTGCCACCACCAGTCAGGCCAGTCAGCTTTCCTCTAGAATTTTGTCACAGCAATTGACTTAATTGATACCTACAGAACACTCCACCCAACAACCATGGAATATACATTCTACTCATCACCACATGGAATGTACTCTAAGATCGATCACAACCTTGGCCATAAATCAAGCATAAATAGATTTTATAAGATTGAAATTCTGCCATGCACCTTCTCAGATCACAGTGGAATAAAAATAAATATCGACACCAACAAGGTTCCCCCCAAACCCACAAAGACATGGATACTAAACAGCACGATGCTAAGCAACTCCTGGGTCAACATGGAAATCAAAACAGAGATTAAAAGATACCTGGAAACCAATGAAAATGAAGAAACATCTCACCAAAAATCTCTGGGATGCCATGAAAGCAGTAGTAATAAGGGAATTCATATCTCTACAAAAACATGAAGAAAATGGAAAGATCACAAGTTAACAGCCTAACAAATCACCCAAGGGAGCTGGAAAAGCAAGACTACCAAAATCCTAACTTCGGCAGAAGAATTCAGATAACCAAAATAAGAGTCCAAATTTGAGACATAGCAGACAAAAAGACAATACAAAAATCAACAAAATAAAAAGCTGGTTCTTTGAAAAGATAAGCAAGATTCATGGTCCCTTAGATAGACTGACCAAGAAAAAGCCCAAATAAACACAATCAGAAATGCAAAGGATCAAGTCACAACTGACCCTGAAGAAATACAAAAGATTATCAGAGACTACTATGTACACTTAGGCGGAAACAAACTTGAAAACCTAAAGGAAATGGAGGACTTTCTGACACCACACAATCTCCCCAAATTGAAACAAGAAGAAATTGAGACCCTAAATAGACTAATAACAATCCAGGAAATTGACTATGTCATAAGAAAACTACCTACCAAAAAAAGCCCTGTACCAGATGGCTTTCCAGCAGAGTTCTACAAATCATACAAGTAGGAACTGATACCAATCTATTGAAAGTATTCCAGGCAATCAAGAAAGATGGAACTCTCCCAAAACCACTTTGCAAAGCTAACATCACATTGATATCCAAACCAGGTAAAGATCCAACAAAGAAAGAGAACTATCCTTGATGAACATAGATGTTAAAATTCTCAACAAGATCCTAGCAAATCGGATCCAATGACGCATCTCAAAAATCATCCACCATGACCAAGTAGGCTTCATCGCTGGGATGCAGGGCTGGTTCAACATCTGCAAGATCATAAACATAATTAAATACATCAATAGATGTAAAAACAAAAACCACATGATTATATCATTAGACGTGGAAAAAGTTTTTGACAAAATGCAGCACCCTTTCTTGATAAAAGTCTTTGAACATCTAGGCATAGATAGAACATACCACAAAATAGTATGAGCCAACTATGAGAAACCCACAGCCAGCATACTGCTAAACAGACAGAATTGGAAAACTTTTCTCCTGAAAACTGGAACAAGACAAGGATGCCCACTCGCACCTCTCCTTTCAACATAGTTTTGGAAGTCCTAGCTAGAGCAATCTGGAAAGCGAAGGCAATCAGGGTAACCAGATAGGAAAAGAGGAAGTCGCATTATCTCTCTTTGCAGACGACATGATTCTATACCTCAAAAACCCAAGAGAATATATCAAAAACCTCCTTGCAATGAAAAAGGACTTTGGCAAAGTCTCAGGGTATAAAATAAATGTGCAAAAGACAATCACATTTCTATACGCCAGTGATGAAATACCTTGGCATCTTCCCAACCAGAGACGTGAAAGACCTTTACAATTAAAACTACAAAACATACTGCTCAAAGAAATCAAAGATGACACAAACAAGTGGGAAAATAGTCCATGCTCATGGATTGGAAGAATCAACATTGTTAAGATGTTCATTCTACCTAAGGCAATCTACGGATCTAGCGCAATACCCATTAAATTACCAGCAGCATTCTTCTCAGAACTGGAAACGACAATACAGGAATTCATATAGAAGCATAAATAGCCACGAATCACCAAAACAATCCTCAGGAAAAAAAATGCAAGAGATATCACACTCCCAGACTTTAAACTCTGTTATAAAGTTACAATAATCAAGACAGCCTGGTATTGGTACAAGAACAGGCATATAGACCAAGGAAACAGGACAGAGATTCCAGAAGCAAAACCTCAATTTCTCAACCAACTCATCTTCAACAAAGCCTCCACCACCAACCATTGGGGAGAGGAAAACCTATTCAGTAAATGGTGCTGGAAAAACTGGCTGACCACATGCAGAAGATTAAAACAAGATCCCTACCTATCACCATACACAAAAATCAACTCTAAATGTAAAACCTCAAACTGTAAGAGCCCTAGAAAATGTAGGAGACACCTTATGGAAATCAGAACTGGCAACTAATTTCTGATCAAAACCCCAAGTGCCCATGCCATAAGAGATAAGATAGACAAGTGGTACCTCATCAAACTGACAAGCTTCTGCAAAGCCAAAGAAACCATCAAGAGAGTGGGGAGACAGCCCACAGACTGGGAAAAATTTTTTGCCAACTGTATGTCTGACAAAGGCCTAACATCTAGGACCTACAAGGAATTCAAACATCCCAAAAAGAAAAAAACAAACAGTCCCATTACAAAGTGGGCAAAAGATATGAATAGACACTTCTCAAAATAAGACATTATGAGCAGCCAACAGATACATGAAAAAACGCTCCGCCTCACTAGTCATCAAAGAAATACAGTTAAAACTATACTGAGATATCACCTAACTCCAGTTAGGATGACTATCATCAATAACTCAAAAAACAACAGATGCTGGAGAGGATGCAGCAAAAAGGGAACACCTCTACACTGTTGTGGGAGTGTAAACTAGTACAGCTTCTGTGGAAAACAGTGTGGCAATTCCTAAAAGATCTAAAAATACACCTTCTATATGACCCCGCAGTCCCCTATGGGAATATACCTGGAAGAACTGAATCACTCTATAAAAAAAAAATACTTGCACACATATGTATTGCAGCATTGTTCACAGTAGCAAGAACAAGAAACTACCCGTGCTGTCCATCAAAAGAGTACTGGATCAAAAAACTGTGGTACATATACACAATAGAATATTACACAGCCATAAAGAAGAACAAAATCATGAACTTCACAGCAACCTGGATGAACTTAGAGTCTATAATACTGAATGATCTTTCACAGAAACAAAGACCTGAGTATCACATGTTCTCACTCATAAGTGGACCTTGA
Source organism: Carlito syrichta (assembly GCF_000164805.1). Classification (NCBI taxonomy): domain Eukaryota; kingdom Metazoa; phylum Chordata; class Mammalia; order Primates; family Tarsiidae; genus Carlito; species Carlito syrichta. The sequence continues at coordinate 238,013 of NW_007259658.1, read as the reverse complement.
ACAGTGATCATAATACTATAAGAAAAGGATTGGCAGATGTGGGAAACTGCTGGGAGCGGGGCAGGGAAGCTGAATTGGCAGTAGTGGGAGTCTGCCTGGGGAAGAGGGGACACACCTCATCAGCAAGGGTGCCTGCATAATGAACATTTGTATACCTAACCCTGAATTGTATCCCACATCTTTAAAATAAAAAAAATTAAAAAGAAAGAATACTGTCACAGCCTCCTAACTGTAACTTGTCTTTTATGCTTCTACTTTTGCCTACCACCAGAACTACTGACCCAGTAGATCTGAGGGTGGAACCTGGAAATCTTCCTTATTAACAAGTACCCTAGGACGTACTTAATAAAGTTTGAGAATCATTGTCTACAGGATGAAGTTCAAATTCCTTAGTCAGGCAAAATCCTTCATGTCTTTCCCTTTGTGTGTCTCTCTTTCTCTTTATTTTACTTTTTCTCTATAATTGCTTTATATTTTGGCCAAGGATGATCATTTGCCATAAACTAGGGAGTGGAGAGTAGAATTAAGATAACTTTCTGAACATCTGAGCTAAAAAGGAAGGTTCATTTATTTCTTAATGAGAGAGATAGAGAAAGAGAAATGAAGGAAGGAGGGGGGAGGAGAAAGAAGAATAAAGGAGAGAGATCTCTATATTTAAACATTTGTTCAAAAGCTCAAATCCTAGCTCTACCACTTACTAGCTATATCACCCAAAATAAGTTACTTAACCTCTCTTCTCCTCAGTCTCCTTATCCGTTAAAAAAATGATAGTACTACCCTACAACTTTGCTGTAAAGATTAAATTAGAAAGCACATACAAAGTGCTTAGTATTTATGTGCTTGCAATACTTTAACAAAAAAAAATGAGTTTTTAACATTAGAAAAAAGAGAAATAACATGTTAATGATATAGCTTTCAATAAAAGTCAGAGTCGTTTTCTCAGTGCTTAGCCCAGTGTGTGGCCCATATCAAAAGCTAAGGACATTTTCTTTGTTGTTGTTTTTGTTGATAATATCATTAAAGTTGGGGCCAGGATCAAGCACACTGGCAGACAGCTTAACCTTGGCAAGGTGAACAAGCACATCTTCCTGAGAGCCGGAAGCATTTGAGATGGCTGTGTGGAGCCGACTCGATGGAAGTCGAAGAAGCTCCCGTCAGTTGGCCTCAATCTTCCCAGTAATGAAGGAGGTGAAGTCATCTCCTGAGAATGAGGGGGAGGGATGGGGCTGGGGGCTTGAGGAGAGGGCAGGAAGTTTGGAGCAGCTGCTGTAGGGAATGTGATAGGGAGTCAGCAAGTGAGGAATGAACGGATTGTTGAACAGCCAGAAAAGCCAGCTTAGGGTAGAGAGTATGCACTGGCAGGGAACCCAATGGGCAGGGTTTTTCCAATAAGCCAAGAGTGAAAACAGCCACCTTCAAGGGGTCACTGAGGGCTGCAGATTAGAAAGGCAGGATGGGACAAATGGTAGGCTAGTGAAGGATTCTAGGACAGGCACAGGAACAGTGGAACTGCCCATGGACCCTGGGCTAAAAAGGAAGGTTCATTTATTTCTTAAACAGATATTTAACCACCACATATTTTGTGCATATTATACAAGTGCCTGGGCATGAGGGATGCTGCAAAGACCTATACACACAAAATCCTTGCATTCAACATATGTCCACACAAAGACTTGCACATAAATGTTTATAGAAGTTTTATTCATTGTTGTGAAAAAGTGGAAACAACCCAGATAGTATTCCACAGGTGAATGAACAAATACACTGTAATACATTCCTACAATTGCTCAGCAATATAATCTATAGACACATAAAGCAGATCATTGATTGTCTGGGCCAGCAGGAGGGAGGCACAAAAGATGACAAAGAAAATTTTGGAAGTGGTGAATAGGTTCATTATCTTCATTTTGTTGATAGTTTCTTAGGTATATGCATATGTCAAAACCCATCACATCATACACTTTAAATGTGTGAGCCTTTTTGTACAACAATGATACCTTTAAAAAGGTTTAAAAATAAAAGCAAATTAAAAATTGACCATAAAATTCCTGCCTTCATGAATCTTACAACCTATATGGGAAAGATTGGCAATAAACCAGTAAGTAAACAAACATGGTAATTGTAGACATTGCTTCCTACTGTGAAGTGAATATGGGGCAATGTGGTAGATAATGGAGTAGGGGTGGGAGACGGAGCAACTATAGAAAGGATGGTCAAGGAAGGACTGAGAAGGTGGCATTTGACCTTAGACATGAATGATAAGAAGGAAACAGTCATAAGAAGATGCGGGGAAAGAACAATCCAGGTGCAGGAAACAGAACATGCAAATGCTTTGAGGCAGAAAAGAACTTGAGGGTTCAAGAAACAGACCATAAGAAGACTAGTGTGTCACTTGAATTTATTAAGCAAAGGGGAGATGAGGTTTAGATAAGCTGGCAAGAGTCAGATCATGAAAGGCCTTAGAGACCATGGTAGGAATTGAAATAGTATTCTAACTGTATGGGTAATCCAATGGAGGACCTTCAGTAGAGAAGGGATGGATCTGCTTTAATGCTTTGATATTGCTGTGGCTGGTGCATAAAGAACTGACTGCAGGGGAGGCAATGGTAACAGCAAGAATACCAACTAAGAAATGTAAGACATGGTGGGAGTATGGATTAGCATGGGAAATTGTCCAAAGTGGTCATATGTGGAGTTCCTTGCAGAGGTAGAATGCAACGGATTTGGCTTCGAGATTGAATGTGGGAGGGTGAGAGAAAGAACAGAACCAACACGGCTCCTATTTTAGCACAAGCAAATGAATGGTTGGTGGTAATACCACTTACAAAAATGGATATTATCAGAAAGGGTAATTCTATGATTGGGTATCTCAATAAAACTCATAAGAAGGAGGGAATGCTAGAGAAAGACTAAAACTGTAATTTGTAACCGTCACTCAAATTAGCTGGGAAAGGAGGATGTTTGGTACTTTGTGAGTTTCTCGGTAACTTTATGTTTGTGCATATATAACATTATGAAATGGTCTTACTGTTTTGTCTCACTTCATCATGATCACAAAGATATGTTTTGTCTTGTGTCATTATACTTGTCTGATATTTGCATTCTGTGAGATTGTTTATGTCCAACAGGAGAATAACATGGTCTGCCTGTGAACACCAAGTCAATTTCTAACAAAAGTGAGGCCTAGATGTAGATATTAGACTGATTTCCACATGCCCAGAGTTGCTTTTTCTTTCTCGTATGGAAGAGCAAATTTTGGGGAAAGAAACTCAAAAACTCTTATTTGAACATGTTAACTTTGAGACAGGTTTAGATACCCAAGTAAAGATGTTAAGTGGATAGTTAGACATACAAGTCTGGTGCTCAGAGTAAGGATTTCAAGGGTAAAAACATATTAATTTAGGAGTAATCATTGTAAAGATGGTATGTATATGTAAGGATGATATTTAGCATGTTGGAATTGGGACTAGTCAACATCACCAAGGGAGAAAGAGTCAGAGGAGGTCTCAGGATGGAGTCATGGGCAGTTCAACATTGAGAAGTTGAGGAGATGAGGAGGAGCCAGCAAAAGAAACTGAGAAAAAAAGGGTCAGTGAAGGAGACAATTCAGGAAACTGAAATGTTATGTAAGTCAAGAGAAAAGTTTAAAGAAAAGAGTGATCAACTTCATTAAATACTGCTAAGTAGTCATAAAGAATGAAGATTGAAAATTAAGCATTAAATTTGGCAACATGCATGTCATTGGAGACCAGGACAAAGCAGTTTCATTGGTATAGTGGAAGTGAAAACCCTATTGCAACACATTGAGGCAAGATAGGAAGGTGAGAAAGCAGAGTCAAAGTGCAGCCCATTCATTTGAGGAGCTTACTCAGAAAGAGAAAAGAAGAATGGAACAATAGCTGGAGAGGTTGGGGGGGGGAGTTATTTTTAAGGTAGGCAAGTCTGACATGTGTTCTTTGCTGACAGGAATGAGACAAATGAAGCCTGAAGAAGGCTGACGGCCCTGGAGAATAGGGGGTAGTTGTGGGGAGAGTAGACGTCAATATAAAAGGAAAGCATGGAATGGTAGCTGCCATTACCAAATCCTTCTCCTTGGCCAGATGCTATGTTAAATCCTCAATCTTCACAGCAACCTGGGAGGTAGGTACTATTTATTATAGCCATTTTACAGATGGGGACAGGAGGCTTGGAGGCTTCGAGTAACGTCCTTAATGTCACTCAGTTAATGAAAGACAGAGTATAGATTTAGACTCAGACAGTTTGGCACTAGAGCCTATGCCCTATGCACTACACTCTTTTGCTTTAGTAGGTGACGGAGAGAGTCAAAGGGTGGAGGCTCTTGAACTGACTAGCCACATGGACTTGCTAGAATGACAGTCCAAACTTCTAAGGGATGATGCCAGTTACTCAGGACACAGGATGGAGACTAACTCAGCTGATTCCAGAGTAGCTTTCTCCAAGCAGAGTTTGTCATTTGGCTATGTCCTTGGTTTGACACAGACTTATAGGTAGATGGCAGGAAAATGATGAGAATTCCATCCTTACAGTCCTCAGGGCACCTATCCTGGTATTTCTTCCCTTAGCCATTCCGTTAAATGTCCTGTTTGCTTAAGGTATAACCTTCCAATGGACAGAGTGCTAACTAGGAAATAAGCCAAGGGCTTCTCTCTCTTTCCACCTATCCCAATTACTCCCATCTCCATCTCATCTTCTCCCTCACCCTAGGAGACTCACATGGAAATGCAAGTGCCCTCCCACTGGCTGAAGGTTGTAGTCTTCCAAACTTCCCCAGACGCAGTGGATAAAAAAGAATCTGAAGTTCTGTCCTTGAGGGAGCTAATCACAATGTTGTGACTGGCAGAGCCAGCCTTACCCCTATCGGATTTGAGTGTCCTGGACAAGTCCCTCTTCATATCTTTCTCCCTCACTCAGTGTCTGAAAGTAACCATCAGACATATATTCCTTGTATCATTGCTGGGATTAATAGTATGTTAAATGTAACCAAATAAGATTATTCAATCCTGGCAATAAGGAGGGAACAGTCTTGGAAGACTTGGACTTGGAGGGGCATGGGAAAGCTTGGAACAGGAAGGAGGGGAAATGAATGCCAATCCCATAGTTTTGCCAGGAGCCAGTCCTGACCACAGTGCCCCTAGAGGAGTGGCCCTAAAAGAAGAGGATCAAAATTAACAGATCTCTTTTCTCCATTCTTCTCTCACCAGGCCTACTGGAGTTGCAGCTCCAATCAGATCACATCTAGATCCTAAAACGAGCCAAGGGGAAGCCCCTTGTCTTTTCAGGGACCTGAAGTTTTTCATAAACTCTTGTGAGTCAGGTATTTTGCAACTCAGTAAATTCATACGGCAATCCGTTCATTCATGGCTACCCCAGTCCTCCTCAGGGTTCCAAGAGCATCTGGCAGTACAAGTAGAATGGACTTAAGAAGTTGTGGGAAGTAGAGCACACCCCCATTAGTACCCTTCCCAACACATGTAGACATCTCAAGGTATCTCTCCTTCCAGATTCCGCTGAGCCCCACAAATGGAGTTTCTTTCCTTGAGTTTTACCTTGTCATAATGATCTGTTATAAAATGCGAATACCCTTGGAGGGAGAGTCATCTGAAGCAATGATTAAGTTCTGCCACTTCTATATTTAAAAATTTAGCTGTTTGCCTTTTTCTCTGCCTTAAAAGAGCACTATGGTACAACGATGTGAATGTACTTAACACTACTGAAAACACATTTGAAAAATAGCTAAGATGGTAAATTTTAAATTATGTGTATTTTACTACAAATTTTAAAAAAGGTATCTGAGGTATTTCCTTGTCTTTTCTGGCCACTGTCTCTTCAGGGGAAGAGGTACAGGCCACAGCTGCAACTATAACTCTGCCCTCTCTCAAAACACAGCAGATAGGGACTGATTGGGTTACCTGGTCCCATGTTATGTGGCCTAGCACAAAAGAAGAGTTGCCTTAACCACATTATTTGTCTTCCTGGACAGCCTATAGGTTGTATTAAGTAACAAAAGGGCCGAAAAGTGCCTGCCCATCTTTCTTCTTCCCAAGTCATTTTTGGGGAGTCATTCAAGTTCACCTAGGCTGGCTACTGACCAATCTAAACTATTCATGCTTGTTGTCCCTCAGCCATGCTCTCTTCCCTTCACAGAGCATTCTAGACTGCTCTTCCTCCCGCCTCCCTCACAAAGACCACAACCTCTGATTCTTGCCCTTCATTCTCTTCTCTTATGCCTTCTACCAATCCCTGAGAACGTGTGTTTTCAAAAGTTTAGACTCCAGTCCTGGTAGAGCCCCATAAATAAATTGTTACTGTCACCCATGGGCCTGCAGGTAAAGGGGAGTGAAGCAGGATAGTAAGACAGTTATGCACAGTTTCATAGTCAGCCAAGATTATGAGAATGGGGAAGATAGGCTCAGAAATCTGAGTGCTAGTGCCTAAGCATCGATAATCCTCTTCTTTGAACAATAAGAGTCAACTCTATATAGCAGAGATTGTTCTCTTCCTCCCACTTTCCCTGTTCAACTGCCAAAGGCACTCCCCCAAGGAAGGAAAAGGAAAATACAGACGTTAACATGTTATATATCCTTCTAGAGTGGTTATACTTCTCCTAGCTGTTTCCCATACATTATCTCACTTGATCCTCAAATCCCCACAGCTGTGTAGACTGGGGTATGGAGAAGTTAAGCCGCTCACCCTGAGAAGCAAAGCTTGTTAATTGACAAAGCCAGGACTACACCCCAATTCTGATTTCTGGTTCTGTGCTCTCTCCATGACATCATGGTGCATTTGCTTTAGCCGCCAGGCAAGATTGTTTGGAAAGCAGCCCAGGCCCCTTTCTCTTTGATACAAGTTATGTGTGGATCTTGGGTTTATAAGAGCAATGGCAAATTGAAAAGGAGAAGATGGTAACTACAAACAAATGAAAGACCCCATTTATATCCCTCTAGAAAAGGAAAATCGACAGCTCAGAAATACGTTGGTAATGGAAGAAAAGCTTCCGTTTATTTTCATGCTGCCTATGAGCCCTTTCAGACATCGGAACTCAAAACATCTCCTAGTCCTACTTTGTTGAAAGTCTCAAGTTACAAGTAAAAAATCCAGGGTCTTCTACTTCATTATTATTATGGAGCGAAGATTGGAACCTGAATTGAAACAGGATCTACTTATGCAGCGGGGAAAAATAGACTTGGTGGGGTGAAAAAAGAATCACTCTATTAGATTACTTAGCATCTTTGAAATCACATTAAAGACAAAGCTAACATTTTCTCAGTTTGTATAGTCATCTCGTGCTATTTGGAGAATACATGATAAAAATCGGGGGTTGGTCAAGCACCTTATATTTCTTTTCTCTACTTTTTATTGACATAATATGATCATTTCAATGCTGTCGACTCTCCCACTTGTTGGTAAAAAGTTGAGTGTCCATACATCTGAAAAATTTCATTATCTGGGACACGGTTGCAACACTGAAAGTATTTGAAAAAAAAGATTGGAAAGGAAAGTTAGTCGCTCTTCCCAGGCCACTGCACTTGCCTTTCTGGGGGGGGGGGGGGTTCTACAGCTACTCTCCCGCCATGTTCTTCATGGGTACCCTAAGCCATCATAAAATGTTTTTAAAACAGGAATATTTTGCCATGGGATTTGTTTCCCACAGCTGGCTTCTCAATGCCTATTATGGGCATCGCCCCAGTAGCTCCCAGCTCCCTTTACTTTGTTTTTGGCAGTATATTCTTTTACATGTCTATGAGAAAATGGTAGAAATGCGTTTACAAAGTTTCAACACCCAAAGTAATGATTATGCTTCATCATCAAAATAGCTCTGTGTCCCTCTTATGCCAGGCAAATGAGCAACATTGTTGTATTTATAACACAGGAGACTGGGGACTGTCCTCCCTCCCCCCAGATGTCTTCAGTATCACTATATATCATGCCCTTCCCCCACATCCCCCTCAGGCCTCCTTGCCTGGCTAAGATGGCTCTCACAGCTCCCTTCCCTTTATGTCATTGCCTTGGACTATTGCCCTATCCCTAGCCCCCACCTTCAAGAAGAAGGGGCAACCTTAGGGCTGGAACTAAGACGGGGAGAAGCCAATAGGGTAAGGCCAGTATAGTTTGAAGGAGTGAATCCTGGGAATGAAAGCAAGTGCATTTAACTTAATAATAGCGCCAGTAAAACACCAGCTGGATTGAAAGGTCAAAACCAATCCCTTGAATGAGGTTTGTATATTGTCAATGCATTTAAGTGACTGGTAGTATCTTTACCCTGCTATTACTGAGAAACCAGCTGTATTTAAGCAAATTGGCTTACTTCTAAGAGGTGATTTCATGTGTGTTGGATGAAGCCCAAACGGCCATCATCAAGTATAAGCATTTCAGTCCTAAGTAGGCAAGTTTCTAACAACTGTCTTGAGACAAGAAGAATAAATCTATGAACACACATCTCTTTAACTTTGGTTAAGATTACTCAGTTTAAATGTTTTTCCTCTGATTTAAAATTTACACTATTTGGTGGCTTTCTTGTCCTTTAATAAGCCACTCTTTTGAGTTACTAAGGTGGCTTCTAAAAAATTAGCTTTGATAACAGCTAAAAGTGATGGGATGGGCCTGAGAGTTTTTTTAAATTGCATCCTGAAAGCCTGCAAAAGCAAAGTGAGACATTCTTATTTAGCATTTTGATATTTGACAGTGCCTCGGGATTAAGAAAAATGGAGGGAGAAGTAATAAAGCAGGTATAACTTTTGAAACTCTTGGGGGAAAAACCCCACTGAGCCATACAAATTTTTCTTCATGCACAGTCATACCTATAAGATTGGAACTGGTATATAGGTATAAATATCACAACAACCCAACCCCCAAATCCAAACATAATTTCCAAAAGCAAAAAAAAAAAAAGTATTCCTTCTTTATATGGTACTGGGTCTTAAGGCTGGGATCTTTGAGAGAAGAGTCTTAGGTAATTGTTTAACAACCTTTATTACCTGCCTCTGACATTCCCCAGGGTTACAGAGCAGGGGACATCTGAGACTCGTGTTCCATGGATGAAGCAGATACTGTAATGACAACTGAATCAATATCAGAGAGGCGTTTGGAAGTATTGGAGTAACACGCCCAGTAATGGTCACCCTTGGCAAAAGATGGCAAAATTATTAAAAATCAAGCATGTTACCATTGGGATGACACCTGGAGAGGCAAGAAAACCATACAATTGGGGTCATAGGTCTTTCCCCTCCTCCTTGAGCCCCCTCCTCCTTCAGTCCCCATTAAGTTCATTATATCCCACAGACTGGTCCTAGTGTCCTGCTAGCGACATGCTGAAAGAGAGAAGAAGGGAAAGGATGTCTGAGGTCTCTTCATTTTCTTTGTTTCGGTCCCTAAGGCAACAGGAAGTTGGAGCTGCTGCAGGTGGCCTGGCAATGGTGGCGAGCCTGTTGGCTCTGCAGAGTGAGCAGTCCCTGGCAGCCCTTGGAGCAGCTGCCAGATAGACGGCCCAGAGTTCTGATAAACTTCGTTGCTTCAGTTCAGTGCCAAGTGTTGGACGTGTTGGATTCATTTCCCAGAGGGTTGGAGCGTGGTGTCGGGGCTGCTGAAGACAAGAGAGCAGAGGCAGTTTAGTGCAGTTGGATGTGCGGGCTGGGGGTGAAGGCATGGAGGGTGAGGAGGGAGAAACTGGCCAGGGGTGGGCAGGGTGGTGCTTCTCCTTCCAGAGCCTTTCAGACAAAGTCTCCTGGCCTCTCATCATTGCCTGGGCCTCTGGCGAGGCGATTCCTGGAAGGGGGAAAGGGCAGGATCTGCGCCCAGGGTTAAGCGAGTTGAGGAGGGCGCGAGCCAGCAAGCTGGGGCTGTGGTTCTAGACCCTCTCGGCGCCCTGGGTGAGGGCAGACAGCCCCCCGGGGGCGAGCTGGCGGCTGCCCTCGGCCGGGGAGCCCGAGGCAGTCTCGGCGTCGGCAGCTGGGGCACCTCCCGGGACCCATTCGTGCTCAGCGCAGGCCTGGGCCGGCTCATCCTTGGCCTCGACAAGCTTGCGGGAGCGGGTGTAGGCCAGGATGAGGCCCCCGGCCAGGCAGGCGTAGAAGATCATGATGAGCAGGATGTAGAGATAGGCGTCGTCGCCTTTGGCGCTGGTCACCTCGCGGCCCACGAAGGGATCAGGCACAACCCCCATGCCCATGCTCGGGCCGGGGCCGGCGCCCAGGCCGCTGGCGTTGCCCCGATGGTGCAGCTCGAGCAGCAGGCGGCTCAGGAGGGTTCGCAGCCGCTGGCTCTCGCTGCAGTTCATGGCTGTCGGGGAGTGACACGGCGGCTCCAGGACGCTGCTGACCTTTCCCCCGAGTTGAGGGAAAGCGAGCGGGCGAGAGGGCCAGCAGGC
>NW_007259658.1:221212-227552 GCF_000164805.1 Carlito syrichta | reverse complement strand
CGCAGGGCCTCCTTATCCCATCGCCCCCCCTCCCACCACGCCCCCTCCGGCCCGCAGCCGCCTCTTCCCAGGATCCGGCTGTCTAGCTGCTCCGGGGAAAGGGGACAGCTGGTGGGGGGAGGAGAAGGGGACAAGGGAGGGGGCGAGGCCGGGGGAGGGGTGGAGGGAGCGGGGACTCGGAATGTGCGAGGCCCCAGGCAGCAGAGGCTGGCAGGGCAGCTTGCTGGGGCCAAGCCTGGACCCTGAACCGCTGAAGAGAATTCCTTCCAAGTTCTGGCCACCTGCCGCACAGGCCCGGCTTTGGCCCAGGTACAGCATCTGGCCCCCCAACAAAGGCCCTGCCCCTGGGGCGCTCAAGCAAGACTGCAGTTGCCTTTTGGCAGCCAGACCCCTTGTTACATCTTATGGCAGTTACTCCCATAGACAAAGACCCTGACTTGTCTTTCTAGTCCTCATTCCTTTCCCTCCTCCCTAGACTCTATCCCCAGGTGGAGGAGAGCATCTTATTCAAAAGATGCTCAGGCTAAATTTGGCAACTGAGTGGTCAGGCACCTGCAAGAAGGTCAAGGCAGAGTAGGACTCCCAGGTTATCCAAAATGGTTTCTGATAATACGCCAACCTCCTTGGAAGTACCCCTGCTCTGATCCTATCATATTTTTGGAGGGTCCACACATCTCAGCATATGGATGTACCATCCATGATGTGACCCTGTTTCCCTTGATAAGCCATCTTCCCGAAAGTGAAACCAAGTTCTTCCATTGAGAGGAGAATGCACATTAAAAAGGCCCTTTGACTATGCTCTAGATATCTCAGGATCTGAAAAGTGCCAATTCTAGAGAGTATGCTCACTTCACTCTCAGGCCAGCACACAGTCATGTGCCTCTCCTGGACTTGGTAACAGGTCTAGGCCCTGATGGCTTGTGGGGCAGCCATTTTTTCACAGAAGATATTTGTGAAAACAAAACACTGAGACAGAGATCTGTCCAGAATATGTTAAGCTGGAAAGAGACTATGCTTCACAAAGGAAAAGGGTTGATTTGTAGATAGTGAGGTTAAAAAAAATGAGGTAGTGCTGGTCTGCTTTGTTGTATATAGTCACCAAATGAGTACAGAAAGAAAGTGATATGCCCTTCTGCACACCTTCAAAATCAAGCTGCCTGTTCAAGATCATTCATTCCAGGGGTCATTCAACCTGCAATTACCATGGATTTAAAAAGGAAGGTTTTCTGGTGTCTCTTCCCTAGCCATTCTTCAGTCCACCATCCATCAGGGGCTGTAGCCTTCTGCATGTTGAAGTGAGGCTGGCACCGAACGATATCCAGGGTCTCAAATAGAGCCTTGCTTCACAACCTCTAAACAACCCTCAGAGGCATTCCACATGACCCTGGCTCCCTCCTAATCACCTTGCCTCAATGGTCTCACCTCAGAGGGGCTCAGGGAAGAGTCGTTAAAGTGACTTGGCTTGATGGATGCCAGAGGACACAGCTAGGGAATTTTCAAAACAGTACCAACCTAGGAATATGACTGCTGAGCTAAAAGACCGCTTTTTTTCTGTTAAAACATACCCGGAAATATCCACAAAATTTTTTTGAAGGGAGGATGAAGAAGACCTTTAACTCTAACATGAAAATAATCATTTAAACTTGTCTTGTACTTTCCAACAACCTTTTGAGTTAGTGGGATTATTCCTGTTTTCAGAAGAGGAAACTGAGATTCAGAATGGTTAAGTAGCAGTTTGACCTTGTTCTTCTTAGTTCTAACATATTACTTGTGTCACATGGGTAATATCCATGAGCTACCTCTGTTTTCCCACCTCTCTCTCATCTGGAACTTTCTAGAGTTCAGTACTTTCTGTCAAAGCTGCTCTTTGTAAGTTCACCAGCCAAATTCAAGGGTCTCTGCTCAGTTTGCAACTTTGACCTCAAGGATGAATTTGATACCATCAACCGCCCACTCCTTCCTGTAACTGTCCTATCCTTGGCTCTCATGGCATTGCATTCTCAAGTTTCTCTTCTTATCTCTCTGACCCCATCATTCTCTGTTTTCTTTGCTGGCGCCTCTTCTTTCCTCCTTCCATTAACTATTGGAATCCCTGAAGACGCAAACCTTAGCTATTTCTCTCTTAACACCCATTTCCTTGGAAAGTGTTTCCTTACATGTTTCACCTACTACCTGGCATATATTGGCCAAATTTGAATCTCTAATTTTGATTATAGGTAGCATCCCTCAGATCCATCTGCTCCTTCCTTTCTGGTTTTATTCCCACAAGCTTAATCCAAGCTCTCATTACTTCAGGTCAAATATGCAAACTGAGAGTCTCCTGGCAGATCGCCCTGCCTACAACCCAATCCACCATGCTATGGCCACAAGAATTCTCCTCCAACACCACTTCTATCAATTCACGCCTGTATTTAGAAACCCACAGTTGTTCCTCGTTGTTTCTTTAATCGAGTTCAATCTTCTTTGGTGTGCTGTAAGTTCCCACCAGCAAATAGACATCATCTCCTCCTCTTTGAATTTGAAAAATAGTATATTCCTGGAGTTTTTATGCAAGACTCTGTGCCTTTCATCTTCCTCAAAAGTCTCTGACTGAAGGAAGCTTGCTTAATGCCCCTGTTTATGCTCTCGGATTCTTCACAGTGCACCCCTTCACAATGTACCCCTTCTTCACAATGCACAATGCAGAAACTTTGGAAAACACAGGAAAGCACCAGGGAAAGATTACCAAGTGTGCATCTCTCTCTCTCTCTCTCTCTCTCTCTCTCTCTCATTGTTTTGTGGACTTTTTCACTCAACAGCATATTGTACATTGTCCCCATGTCAATTGCTATTTTTCTATGGCATCATTCTATTACCTACACAGTGTTTTAGACGATGGATCTACCATACTTTATTTAAATTTGCCCATTATTGTAGGATTTCTGTTATTTCAGGATTTTTTTTAATAAAAATAACGTTTTAATGAACACACACAAAGCTACTTCTGGTTCCATTTAAAGAATCATTATTGGAGAGAAAGCAAGTTACTAACCTACAGAAGACTGGTGTGGGGAGTGGTGAATGTGTAGAAAAGGGAAGAGACAGAAATGGAAAGTTGCAATAAAATCTAAAAGGGCCCAACCCTCTGAAAAAACAACAGGGGTGTGTGTGTTTGTGTGTGTGTGTGTGTGCGTGCGTGCGTGCGTGCGTGTGTGTGTGTGTGCATTGTACCTTTTTTTTCAAATTGGGGAATGCTGGGCTTCCCTTTAAATCCCAGTTCCAGGCCAACCATGAATGGCTGTGATGCCAGTTCCTTTCTCTACCACACTTAATGAAACTACAAATTCACCAGACAAGCATTGATTCTCATTTCTCCCCAGCATCCACCATCATTCCACACTCACCTCATACCTGTCAAATAATCATCTGTTTATCCATCATCTGGAATTTTCTTATTTCCAAAATGGCAATCAAGTGTGTTGACAAAGGGAAGAAATTTATAATCATGTATTTAGACTTTCAAAGTCTTGGATAAGGTTCTATTCCAAGGTTATTTTAAAAGTACAACTGAGGCACCATAGATAGGAAATACTTTTGCCATTCCTTGAGACTGTGAGTGCTTCCTACCAATAGTGCAGCTCCCTGGACATTGGTTCAAGGGATAGGCACTAATGGTTAAACGTTGTTGGAGCCCAGGAGACTGGCAAAACCACAATGAACAGCCGGGCGTGGTAGCACGTGCCTGTAGTTCCAGCTACTTGGAAGGCTGAGGCGGAAGGATCGCTGGAACCCAGCAGGTTAAGGCTGCGGTGGCTGGGAGCATGCCACTGTACTGCAGTCTGGGCGACGGAGTGAAACTCCAACTCAAAAAAAAAAAACAAACCCAAAAAACAAAACATCACAATGGGCTCTGAAAGAGGGAAGGGAAAAAGGCTTCATAAGGCATCAACTATAGGTTGAGAAATAATCACTCATTCATTTATTCATTCATTCAACAAATATTTATTGCCTGTTACTTTGTGCAAGGCACTGTGCTGGGTCCTAGGGACACATCAGTAAGTTACATCAGTGAACATTCTGTGCTTTCCTAACTTTCACAGTCACTTCTTTGTGAACTGGGGACAAATAGGGAGCACCAGGACATGGAACCAGGTGAGCAGTGAACAGGAAGGCCAGCCAGAATTTTGGTTTAGAGAGAATTGTGACTCTGGACCCAAGATCTAAGCACTAGAGTCCAAAGCCTTGTTTGCAAAAAGGAAGATCCCGCCGGGCACAGTGGCTCTCGCCTGTAATCCCACCACTTATGGGAGGCCAAGGTGGGAGAATCACTTGAGCCCAGGAACTCAACACCAGTCTAGGCAACATATCAAGACCTCCTCTTAGCAGGGTATGGTGACATAGTCCCAGCTATTCTGGAGGCTGAGACAGAAGGATCGCCTAAGCCCAGAAGGTCAAGACTGCAGTGAGCCCTGTGATTGTGCCACCTCACTCCAGCCTGGTAGACAGAGTGAGACCCTGACTCAAGAAAACAAAAAACAAAAAGAAGACCCTATGTGGTCTGAGTTCCCTGTCCTTGGTTATGTTGCTATCCTCTATACTTGCTCCTAGCAGCACCATCTTTAGAATGTGGCCTACCACAAATTACCACAGTAGATCTATCTTCAAAAGAATGACAAGAACAAAATGGGACAATTCCTGTGTCCATCTGGGACTTCTGAGTTGTTCTGTGGGAGCAACTTGGGTTTGATAAAGATCATGACATCTGTAGGTTGGAATGGGCCTCAGAGGTTTCAAATGCCTTTCTTAGAGACCTCTTACAGATCTTCGTGGGCTTGTGCTGAGACCCCCCTATACCCAGGCCACATACTGGAGCATCAATATAGTCTCTGATCTCACTTACTGAGTGCTTAGCATGTGCCAGGTATGTTACATACATTATAGTAATTAACCTCACAACAAACCTATGAGGTAGGCAGGAGTGATATTAAAAATATGTAACAGCAGTATATCTTGAGCACTGACCAATCAGAATGGACAAATACAAGAGTGCCCCAACTCCTGGGCCACGGACTGGTACCAGTCCATAGCCTGTTAGGAATTGGGCCACACAGCAGAAGATGAACAACAGGCTAGCGAGCAAAACTTCATCTGTATTTACAACCATCACTCGCATTAGCACCTAAGCTCCACCTTCTGTCAGATCACTAGCAGCATTCGATTCTCATAGGAGCATGAATCCTATTGTGAACTGCACATGCAAGGGATCTAGGTTGCACACTCCTTGTAAGAATCTAATGCTTTATGATCTGAGGTGTAGTTGAGGTGGTGATGCTAGCACAGGGGAACAGCAGCAAATATAGATTAACATTAATAGTGAAGTTTGACTGGACATCCCCACCACTGTTTGTGAAAAAATTATCTTTCACAAAACTGGTCTCTGATGTCAAAAAGGTTGGGGACCGCTAGACTAATGAACAATCAAAATAGATGTTGGCTGTTAAAAACCAGTATAGCCTTACAAAGCCACAATATCATGGGGCGAAAAAGTAGGATGGGACACAGAATAAACAGCTTCCCATTTCCCAGAGAATCAAACCCAGATCTCATCTCCTTGGGCTTCAAGACTGTCCTGGGACATTCTGAATGTCCTTTCTCCCTATGGATGCTTCCACCTGCTCCCAGTGCTTACTGTCCTTGCATGGAAAGCTCCTTATCTGCCCATCCCCCTAAAGCAATACAGCTGCCCCTTTCTCCCAGCAACTTCCTAAGGATGTCACTCTTTGGTTCAAAATTCTTGAATGGGTTCACTGGACTGCCAAATGATCACTTTAGTGTGGCCTTCAAGATTCCTGAGAGCTGGCTTGAGGATGCTTTTCAACATACTTGCCCCAATAACTACCCAAAATGTCTTCATTGCCAGACACTTTCTCAACTCATCTCATACTCATTAGCAATTCCATTACATAGGATAATGGTGATATATATGCTCGTCAGATGGCCCCTACAATCTTTTTGAGGGCAGGTGCTGTATTCTTCCTCTTTGCCTCCCTCACCTTGCCTGGTATAGTGCCTGACACATAGTTGCTCAGGAAATATTTACCCAGGTCTGATGTGTGCCTTCCTCCAATAAAGCTTTTCAAGTTTGAAAAAGATTAACTCTGTGGAGACTATGGAACATTTTTCCCCTAAAAAGTTACTACGTAAAGTTTTAAACATACATCAAAGTTGAAAGAATATTACAATGCAGGAGACACCCTTATGGAAATTGGAACTGGCAACCAATTCCTGATCAAAATCCCAAATGCCCATGCCGTAAGAGATAAGATAGAGGTGGGACCTCATCAAACTGAAAATCTTCTGC
>NW_007259658.1:176046-220683 GCF_000164805.1 Carlito syrichta | reverse complement strand
GCAGGCCGACGCTGCAGTGGCCGGGAGCAGCCACTGCACTCCAGTCTGGGTGACAGAGTGAGATGCCAACACACACACAAAAAAAGATATGAATAGATACTTCTCAAAAGAAGACATACAAAAAAAAAGAAGACATACAAGCAGCCAACAGATACATGAAAAAATGCTCAGTCTCACTAATTATCTAAGAAATGCAAATTAAAACCACACTGAGATACCACCTAACTCCAGTCAAGATGGCTATCATCAAAAACTCAAAAAACAACAGATGCTGGAGAGATGGCAGGGAAAAGGGAACGCTTCTACATTGTTGGTGAGAGTGTAAACTAGTACAACCTCTGTGGAAAACAGTGTGATGATTCCTAAAAGACCTAAAAATTGACCTTCCATATGACCCAGCAATCCCCCATCTGAAAATATACCCAGAGGAATTCAAATCATTCTATGAAAAAGATACCTGCACATGCATGCTTATGGCAGCATTATTCACAATAGCAAAAACAGAACGAACCATGCTGCCCACCGAAAGTGGACTGGATTTTAAAAATGTGGTACATATACTTGATGGAACATTATGCAGTCATAATGAAGGACAAAATTATGAACTTTGCAGCAACTTGGATAGATTTAGTCTATAATACTCAGTGATCTATCATAGAAAAAAAGAACTGAGTACTACCTGTTCTCACTCAAAAGTGGTCTCTGAACAATTATCATAATACTATAAGAAAGGGATTGGCAGTAGCAAGAAACTGCCTGGGGCAAGCGAGGAGGGACCACTTCATCAATAAAGGTACCTGATCTCAAACCAGATAAAGTGGGGACGAAAGGGAGGTCCAAATGTTACCTGTACAATGACCACTTGTATACCTAATCCTGAATTGTACCCCACATCTTTAAAATAAAAAGAGTATTACAGTGGATACCATATTACCACCTAGATTCTACCACTGATATCTTCCTATACTGGTTTTATACATTTATCACCTATCCATCTCTCCATCTGTCTATCTATCTGTTGTCCTTTTTTTTTTTGAAGTTGCAGATCAGTATACACTTCACTCTAAACACTTATGTCATACCTATCACTAACTAGAGTTCAATATTTACTTATTATCTTTTTTTCCTTTTTAGGTATCATTTACAATGAAATACACAAACATTAATTGTATATTTTCTGAGCTGTGACAAATGCAACTCCTACTAAGATATAGACCATTACCACCACATTTCCTCTTGCCCTTTCCTAGGTGATCCCCTCCCTTCAACCCCAGAGGCAACCACTTTTTTCCCCACCGCTGATAAGTTTTGCCTGTTATAAAAGCCCATATATAGAGGCAAGAAAATTGCTTGGGCCCAATAATTCAATTTCAGCCTGGGCAACATAGTGAGACCTTGTCTCTATTTTTTAACAAAATTTAAATTTAAAAAAATTAAAATCATATGAATGGAAGTATATAGTATGAACTATTCTGAATAAGACCTCTCACTCAGCCTAATGTTTGTGAGAAGCATCCAGGTCATTGCAAGTATCAGTAGTTTGCTTTTATTGCTGAGTAGTACTTGTATGACTATACCACAGTTTGCTTATCCATTCTCCTACTGATGGACTTGTGGGCTTGTTGTCAGTTTCTGGCTATTAAAAATAAAGCTGGCCGGGCTTGGTGACTCAGCTTGTGATCCCACACTTTGGGAGGCCGAGGCGAGTGGATTGCCTGAGCCTGGGGGTTCAAGACCAGCCCGGGCAACTTGGTGAGACCTCATCTCTACAATAAATCAAAAATTAGCCGGGCGTGGTAGCATGTGCCTGTAGTTCCGGCTACTTGGAAGGCTGAGGTGGAAGGATCGCCGCAGCCCAGCAGGTTGATGCTGGGGTGTCCATGAGCGTGCACTGCACTATAGCTGGGGTGATGGAGTGAGACTCCAACTCAAAAAATAAAAATAAAAATAAAGTTGCTACAAATGTTCTCAAACAATTTTTTTGTGAACATATGGTTTTCTTGGATATACAGCTAGGTGTGGAAATGCTGGGTCATAGGAAAGATGTAATTGAGTTTTATAAGACACTGCCAGACCTTTTCCCAAAGTGGTTTGTATCTTTTTACATTCCCACCAACAATGTATAAGGATTCCAATTGTTGGTGGTTACTTTTGCAGCTCTCTGCTTCAGTCTCATACTCAGCCTTGTCTTGTATCCATTAAATGCATTTACCCTTATACTTTTATACTTATAAAAGGGCCAAACCTGACTCCTCGTGGTTTATTACTTAAAACTTCCCCTGATTTTGATGATTACGAAATGTACATCCAAACTCTAGAAAGGTGCTAAAAGGTGAGATTCAGTTCTATATGATAATCGCTTTTACTGAAAGTTTGTGTGCCAAGCACTGTATTAAGCACTTTACATGCATTATCTCACTCGATCCTTTTTTTTTTTTTTTTTTTTTTTTGAGTTGGAGTCTCACTCTGTCGCCCAGACTGGAGTGCAGTGGCCGCTCCCGGCCACAGCAGCCTCGACCTGCTGGGCTCCGGCAATCCTTCCGCCTCAGCCTTCCAAGTAGCTGGAACTACAGGCACGCGCTACCATGCCCCGCTAATTTTTGATTTATTGTAGAGATGAGGTCTCACCAAATTGCCCAGGTGGGTCTCGAACTCGCGGGCTCAGGCAATCCACTCACCTCAGCCTCCCAAAGCGCGGGATTACAGGCTGAGCCACCCAACCCGGCCTCACTCAATTCTTAACAACAACCCTCTGAGGTAGGTACGACAGCATTCCCAATACACAGATGAAGAAATTGAGTCCCATAGAGGTTAAGTAACTTGCCCAAAGTCATGTAGCTCATAGGAGGTCAAGCTGAGACTTGAACAGGGTAAGTGATCTTTTTTTTAAACCACCTTACTATCATGCTCCTGTCTATTGTTCTTTGCATAGAGGCTAACGTTAAAATAAAAGTTTAAGAGTTGAAAGTCTCACCCAACTTCCTATTTTAAACACGAGGATACTGAGGTCCAGAGAAGTGGGACTTGCCTGAAGTCCCTCATTAGTTAATGGAAGAGCCATCAGAAGCCAAGTCTCCTGGACGCCCCCCAGTCAGGAAATCTTTTCATTCCACTGCATGGCATCCTCCAATGCTTTAGGCAATTCAGATTTTATTTCTAGCTTTTTAATAGTGACAGGGTCTGAAAACCACTTTGAGATCTTTGAAAGAAGTACATGAATCTTTTTAAAAGGGTGAAGTAAGGCCAAACTTGTCTTTGGGGTCAAGATATAAATAAAATAGTCAAACTCATGTCAATTCCTGCCTGAACATTCTCTTGAAAATGTTTCTCCCACCCACTCAGTCTTCTCTGAAAAAGGAATAAAAATATGGATATTTGGAGTATTCCGTGGGAAAAGAGTGGGGGGGAAACAAACAAAAAAAAGAATCCCTGAGGGCAATTTTCTCTTGGACTCTCACAGCACCATCTGGTGGACACCTGGGTTTTTGTTTCTCTTCATTCAGAGTGTTTTTCAAGCAAAATGTTTATAGTCTGTATCTGTGCCAGGCACTACAGCATTAGGCGCTGAGATCCAGATGGGACTTGGTGACTTGGTTCCTGCCATGATGGAGTTAACATTCTAGGGTGCGGAAGAAAGGCAGATGCTCTCGAGACCATGACAAGGTGTGGTGCAAGACACTGTTGGAAGCACATACAGCACAATGCTTAAGAATAGCAGCTCCAGCCTCAGACAAACCCGCCTTTCAGTTCTGACATGGGCACCTACCAGCTGTGCAACCCTGAGCAAAGCAACTCTTCTCTTTGCTCCAGTGTCCTCATCTGTAAAATGGAGATGATAACAGTGCTTTCAATAGGATTTTGTGGCAAGGATTGAATAAGAGAATGCACATAAAGTACCTAGCATAGCGCCTGGAACATATAAAATGTTCAATAATGTTGGCTGGGGTGATTTTATATTAAGAATAAGCATATGGTGCTGTGGGAACTAGAGAAGAGTCATTTAACTCAACCTCCGAGAACTCAGGACAGACTTCCATGAGGATGTGAAAACTGAGATAAGTTTTGAGTAGGAAATAGCCACTCGGATCCTTTCTCTATGTGGAACGCTATTCCTGTAACATTAGGGGGGAAAATAACAGAGTTCACCTCCTCTCACCCCTAAATCATGAGGGATGATGGCACAGTGTCCTTTTACCTCAGGGGTGCCAGGGGTTTCGGTGAGGGCTTCTGAGCTGGAAGATGATATGGGAACATTTAACAATTATTGAAATCAGGCCCCAGAACATGGAGAAATTGTTCCCACAGTGGGTAGACAGCTTGACTTGAACTTAGATGCTAAGAGAAAAATCAAGACCAGTTGTGTCAACTACCATCTGTTTGTTTTAATTTTGACCTTGTTTTGGGCAATAATGCTTCAGTGACTCTTTATTCATTCAGCATTATGTTAAATAGGCATGATGGACATGATAAATGCTCACTGCCTCCAAACATGAACAGTTCCAGGTCCTTCAGCTCTTCTCCAAATTGTGCCTGGCACACACCATGACCATATCTGACTCCATTCATATTGTTCATCTCCCTTGTAAATCCTTACCTTTCCAGGTTATCCAAATTTTACTCATCCTTCAAGACCTAGACTTTCTCATTCATTCATAAGATATTTTTTGAGTACATAATATGTGCCAGGCACAGTGGCAGGCACTGAAGATGTAACAAAAAATAAGAAAGACACAGTGTCTACCTTCACTGAGCCTACATTCTACCTAGGACTATAAACAGGAAAACAAACCATTGAGACTATGTGTTGCCAATGCTTTCCATGAAGACAGATACATCTAGAAACTTGCTTTTCAATAATTTTCACCACATAGCACATATAGATAACATATATTGAACCCTTGGGATAAGGTGATCAAGAAGCAACTTGTCAGGGAACTCTGGCCATCTCAAAGGCAAAAAGGAATCAATATCTCAGATACCTTGGTAGATCTTGAAGACCTCTGGTCTAGAATCTCAAGCTATGGCCCATAAGATCCCTGTTGCTATCACCACACTTAGTCCTTGACAGCTGTTGGGGCCCAGAGGGATGCCACTGCAGACAAATGCACACTCCTTGTTATTAGCTGGAATTTGGTGAAAGTCACTCTTGCCTCTTCAGTCATAAGCTCAAACTGGAGGCCTTCAAGGAAACCTTCTCAGGCAACTGAAGCCTAAAAGGCTCTCTGTCTCTTCCAAATCCCTACATAAGAGGGGGGAACTCCGAAAAAACTGGAATTATCTTTATGAAGGGTGGGTCTCTTGTAGTACAAGCTTACCCCACTAGGTAAATGTTCTAGGAACTCATTGGCATCAGTATACCAATTAGTGTTGTGAGAGGCTGCGTTCAGCTTCAGTGAATTTTTTTTTTTTTTTTAGATTCTTTCAACAGTTTGTCCATTTCATGATGGGTGATTTACGAGTGCACCTGTCCACACCACACTGAGTGTTCAGCAGTTTTTAACCAAAAGACAGCATGACCCCCGTGCCTTACCCTCCCTATTCACCTGATCTTACCCTGAGCAACCTTTTTTGTGTGTTTCCCAGTAGGAAAAAGTCCTCAAAGGGAGATGTTTTGCAGATGTAGAAGAGGGGAAACAAAAAACGGGAGAAGCGCTAAAAGGCATCCAAATTGATGAGTTCAAAAACTGTTCTGAGTAGTGGAAAAAATATCTCAGTAGGTGTATTTCATCAAATGGTGAGTACCTTGAAGGTGACTGAAGTTTCAACATGCAGGAATAGATACAAAATATTTTTTTAAATAAATAAATTCCAGTTTGGGGGGCTCCTCCCTCGTATGTAGAGTTTTAAGCTCACAGTTGAGCTTCTCATTCACCCCCCATGATCGATCATGTACTGATAGCACAAGACCTTCTTTTGTCTCCTCATGGCATCTAGCAATACTAAACAAGAGAGGGACCAGAAGTACTTCTTAAGTGCCATGTTTTAAGACTAGTAGTATTGAAACTTCAGAGGTCTTAAAACAAACATGATTTTGCTATCTAAGAAAAATCCAGTGCTCAATCTGTCTTTAAAAATTTGTAAGAGAAAAAGTCCCAAAGTTTTAAGAGAGAACGAAGTCAACAGCTCGTTATTTGTACAACCTTACTCCTGGAGACAGCATGCTGAATCCCTGCAGTTCGAGGCCAGTTGTGGAGCTCTTCTTCTCTGAGCAAAACCAAAGTCCAATCAAGGTAGTCCACAACCCCAGGAGATGGGGTCAAGGCTGCTATTGTTTATATTATACAAAGAGAGCCCAGGGGACCTCTTGTAGATAAAATCAAGACTCCTGCTGAAATTAAACAGAAAATTCCATAACGTTTTCTTCACTTAGACTCCTCAAGAAAAGTTGATTCTGTCACCATTGTGAATCCTGATGGTAATAAAAAGCAGATCTGAGTGATAAATAATGCCATCTAGAGGAAGGCCAATTTCAGCACTCCCTCAAATACCCACTATCTAAGCAGGAAGGCTCCCTGATTTTTCTCTGGCCCTGTCCCTCACCACTCTTGGGAAGCTACAGAGTGATACTTTCTTATGTTGATGAATGCTATTCACCATTCCAAACTGAACATGGGGCTCGAAATGCCCTATTTCAAGGAATGTAGAAGATACGGCTAATGTGAGATAGGCATTTGTAGGAAGAGCTGCTGGCCTTAAAGAAGAAAATATATGTAGACATGTCTGTAACATATATGCACATATATGTATATCTGATTCTGAGTTTCTTATAATTTTATGGGCTAGCAAAGAGCAAGGCACAAAAATAAATAACTGATATCAAAAGAACTGTTTTTAGATTTCTAGTGCAAAAGTCACTCTGAAGAGACACATGAGTGAGTGAATTTCAGCACACTCTCTCTTCTTTTCCTTTTGTCCTTTGTTCCTAGGAGTCTCATGATGCTTTTTTGATTGATTTCTTGAAACCTCAAGGCAAAAATATAAATTGGGAAAAGTTGGTGTTTAGCACTCTTTAGTGTTCACTGACCCCCACTAGAGACCACTTCTGATTCTTGTTACCCTTAAGAGTGTTTTCCAAGAAACATCTTGGTTCTATATCTCATTCTCTCATTCTTTTTAGTGTCAAAGGAAATATCGACCCATCCTGCTAAAGAAAAATCGATCCTACACAAACAGTTAAAAAAGCCAACAGTTAACAAGGACCCTTCTACCTTGGTAACCTGGGAAGATAGTCTCCTTTTTATGAATTATTTTGTGATTTAATTCTAAAAAGAGGCGCTAATAAAGGAATGGAAAGATCTAGCAGGAAGTACACGAGTGGCCATTGGGAGAGGATGAGGAATAGGAACTGTTTGAGTTTTGCTACTGTTATTGTTATTAACTTCCCATGTGATTCTTTTTTTTTTTTATTTTTGAGTCGGAATCTCACTCTGTCACCCAGGCTGGAGTGCAGTGGCACATTCACCTATTGGGCTCAGGTGATCCTTACACTTCAGGCTTCCAAGTGGTTGAAACTACAGGCATGCGCCACATGCCCAGCTATTTTTTTTTTTTAATTTATTGTAGAGACGAGGTCTCACCATGTTGCTCAGGCTGGTCTCGAACCTGTGGGTGGTCTCAAACCTGTGGACCCTGGCAATCCTCTCACACACCCCCAACTGCCCCCATACCCTCTGGTTCTGTTCTCCTAGCATGCCCTTGCCTGACAGGCCAATCTTATCTAGTAGCCATCATTGCTGCCACTGAAGAGTAAACAGCCAGGCAAGCCAGACCATCTAATGATTAGGAGAGTGAACCAAGGCCCACAGGAATGTGTCTGAAAGCTTGAAGTGGGCATTGCCTATCTCGCCTCCATCTGTGAATACAAGGACATTGGACTGTTATAGGCCAGGACTCTGGGAATAAAAGATCGTTACAATTTGTGTTCCCCTCTGTCCAAATATAGTGATTGCCTGTCCCTTCCTCTAAAATACTGTAAAAAAGAACATATTGCAAATTCCAAAATGTTATCTAAAATGTCAACAAGACCAGGAGACTTTGTGTCATGTCAGTGGTCAGGTATCACATGTAAACTGCATGTAGGCTTCAAATTCTGGGTGGGTGAAGAGCTATGAATTTGGGGTATAAATTCTGGAATGAATTTATGTTGCTTTGAACAGGCTTTTTGGCAATGATGCCAACCCATCTCCCTATAACCTGGCTATAGAAATTAAACACTCCCCTTTCTCCCAGTCTCTGCCTCTCATATTTTAGTCGGCCTTGAGGGATAGCAGTCAATTTATTGGATCAGGCCATAACAGTTCCAGATTCAGAATGTGTTACTCCTCCCAGAATGACAAAGCCTTTGAGATATTTGCCCATCCTGCTGACCCATTTTTCTGCCCTCTTCTTACCTCCAACTTTCTGGTATTGCCCTTTACAATATGCTTTTTAGTGAGTACTTTGCTGAATTGCCATTCTTGCCTTTTTAAATTTTAAATTATCTAAATTTGTTGTGTTATGGTATCTATAACAATGTTTTTCTGTCAATTTTTTCCCCTATCCCATATCCACATTGGATTCATTTGAAGACTTGAAACATGTATTAACACACTACAGCATGTAGCCCTTGCTTATTCTGGAGGAACAGAATATGTTCCCTTTTTAAAAAAAATCAGTTGAAAGATTACACCAAAATACTCCTCTTTCTGTATCATTTAACCTTTTGTTTTAGTTTGGTTAAGTTTTAAGCAATTTCACCAGCAAAGTCATTATGGGCACAATGGACTATAAATGCTCCAAGTTATGTATACCTGTCCCAGATGTAAATTTCACTGTCCTTTGTTGGATGATACTCTAAATGGATATAAAATAAATTAGTGTACAGTGGAACACAATGGTGAATTCAGAAAAAAACTCACCAACTGATCTTTGACAAAGCAGACAAAAACATACATTGGGGAAAGGACAACCTGCTCAACAAGTAGTGCTGAGAAAATTGGATAGCTACATGCAGGAAAATGAAACTTGATCCCTATCTCTCACCATATATAAAAATTAACTCAAGATAGATTAAAGACTTAAATGTCAGACGTGAACTCATAAAAATTATAGAAGAAAACCTAGAAAAAACTCTTCTGGAAATTGGCATAGACAAATAATTTATGCCTAAGATCCCAAAAGCAAATGCAACAAAAACAAAAATAAATAAGTGGGACTTAAACTAAAAAGCTTCTGCACAGGAAAAAAATTCAACAAAATAAATAGGCAATCTAGAGAACAGGAGAAGATAATCACAAACTATACATCTGACAAAGGACTAATATCCAGATACTACAAAGAACTCAAATCAGCAAGAAAAAAAGCAAATAACCCCATTAAAAAGCGAGCAAATGACATGCACAGACACCTTTCAAGAAAGACATACAAATGGCCAACAAACATATGGAAAAAAATGCTCAACATCACTAATCATCAGAGAAATGCAAATTAAGACCACCATGAGATACTTTACACCAGTCAGAATGGCCATTATTTAAAAAATCAAAAAACAATAGATGTTGGTGCAGATGCAGTGAAAATGGAATGCTTATATAAGGTTCCCCTCTCCCCCACAAAAGGAATTATTTTTTGTTGGGGGGGGGCTCTTGTAGTACAGGCTTCCCCCTCTAGGTTAAGTGTTCTAGGAACCCATTAGCATCAGTGTGCCAGCTAGCAATGTTGTAAGAGGCTGCGTTCAGCTTCACTGAATTTTTTTGTTGTTGAAATTCTTTCAACCTCTTTGTCCATTTCATGATGGGTGATTTACACAAACCACCTGCCCATGCTGTGCTGAGTGTTCAGCAGTTTTTAACCAAAAACGGCATGACCCCCATGCCCTAACCTCCCTATTCACCCGATCTCGTCCCTAGCAATTTTTTGTTGTTTTCCTGGATGAAAAAAGTCCTCAAAGGCAAACGTTTTGCTGATGTGGAAGAGGTGAAACAAAAAACAGCAGAAGCACTAAAAGGCATCCAAACTGACAACTTCCAAAATTGGTTTGAGTAGTCAAAAAAGCATCTCGATAGGTGTACTGCATCAAAGAGTACGTTGAATGTGACTGAAGTTTAAGCATGTAAGAATACACAATTTTTTATAAATTCCATTTTTGGGGGGTGTCCCTCTTCGTACACTGTTGATGTGAGTATAAATAAGTACAACCTCTATGGAAATCAGTCTGAAGAGTTCTCAAAGAACTAAAAGTAGATCATTTGATCTAGCAATCCCACTACTTGCTATCTATCCAAAGAAAGGGAGACTGTTATAAAGACACCTGCACTCATATGTTCATCACAGCACAATTCACAATTGCAATGATGTGAAATCAACCAAGTGTGATACAGATATAGACATGGATACACAGATATACACATGGAATACTATACAGCCATGAAAAGGAATGAAATAATGTATTTTGCGGCAACTTGGATGGAGTCGGAGACAATCATCCTAAGTAACACAGGAATAGAAAACAAAATGCCAACATGTTCTCACTTAAAAGTGGGAGCTAAACTAAGGAACTGCAAAGGCATATAGAATGCCTGATGGACATTGAAGACTCAGAAGGGGGTTAGGGATGAAAAAAATCACCTACCAGGTGCAATGTGCACAGGTGAGGAGGGTAGAGAGTACACTTAAAGCCCAGACTTTGGTGCCACTATACAATGCATCCATGTAACCAAAAATCATGTGTGCCCCTTAAAACCATTGAAATAATTTTAAAATAAGACATTAAATAAATTGGTCTAAAGGGCTTTAAAAAGTGAAATGACAAGGTTTCTGCTAGAGATATGCTATGAAGTTTAATGACAATAGAATAATGCTTTCAACATGAAGAAGAAATTTTCAATTCTACCCCCAACCAAATTATCAGTTAAGGTTACAGATTTACCTCCCATCTATACCTTGGCAGTAAGCTACTGCAGGATGTGTTCCACCAAGAAGAGGTAATAATCTAAATAAGAAAAAGACATGGGGTCCAGGGAACAGAACACTAACATATGATAGAGGTAAAGGGAAATCTCAGGATGATGGTGAAGGTGGATCCCAAGATCACAAGCCTGCACTGGGGAAAGGAGGACAAATGATCTGGTTCTAAGAAAGATTTTGTCCAGATGAAATGGTTAGAATTCTTGTTATCTGGGAGTCTTGAGAGGTTGAGGCAACTGGTGAAGCGTCTGAGGCTGAATTAGTGATAAGTTAATAGAAAATCAAGCCCATGGAAGAAAGACAATTATTAGTTCCAAGAGTTAAAAATGCAGGACAAGAAAATCAATCACCGTTTTCCTAGTACATGTATCAGCTCTGAATGGCATAGTTATTATAATGTAGATGATGCAGGGTGGGTTGCAGCACAAAACTCATGGATTCTTTGGCTCATCCCTAAAATGAATTTTAGAGAGGCCAACAACAGTTTATTAGCAAGAAGAGAAGAAAAAAGGAAGATTCATGGCAGAAAGACCTGCCATGGGCAGGTTTCTCAAAAAGAAAAACTTTCGCTCTCAACTACAAGCTAGATATAGCTACCTATATGATATATGATATGCTAATGAGGACAGAGCACAGATAACAGCTGCCCTCTCTGCCTCCATTGGGAGAAGGAGTGGCCTTATCATTTCTATGATCATGATCAGCTAAGGAGTGAGGTTGAGCCCTTTACTTTCAACAAGGAACCTGAAGGATTTTTAGTAATTATGAGCTGAAAGCTTGGGTTGTTCTATTCTTACATCTGATGGGGTTTTCTTTTGATTGGCTGAGGGAGCAGGATAGGCTGCCAGCTTGGCCTGCAGTAAGATGTAATTTTAAACATTTTAAGTGTCTGAACATTACCTACGGGAAATGTATCTATGTCTAACCTGTGCTAGCTACCTGCTTCATAAAGCCTTACTAGTCTAACTACATATTTACATTGAGAGAATGAGAGGTGTGCCTGTGTATAGTGAGGTCAATAGAGTAACAAAATTAAGAAGCAGCAATACAAGCATTTTACTTAGTGAAAGGGTAAACAGGCAAGATGGGCCGGTGCCACAGGAATGAGGCAAAGAAGCAGTTTTATTATCCACTTTCCATAGACAGAAAGGGGCCAGCACTCATAGGACAGCATGGCCTTGAAGGCTGGGGGACTGGGTATATTTAAAGCTCTTGGAGTGGAGATTGGGCTAAGGAGAACGTTTAAAGTTGCACTTTTTGATGCAGATAATAGAAATCACATAAGTCTTGTGTCTTGACATCACCAGGCAACTGTATCTCATGACTCCAGGTGATGGGCTGGAGGCCAGTATCAGTAAACTAATAACAATACACCAAGGACAGAAGCACAGATGCCTTGAACAATTTGGGGTTGCGTACTTTCTAGTTGGTTACAGTTTTTACTTATTCCAGGAGCTCTGGTTCACAAGGCTTGATTAAACATTATACATAAAATTAATACAAATACATGAAAGAAAGCAGTTGTCATTTAGAGACAAAGGGAATAGATACATTTCTGGGTTTTTGGAAGTTTCAGCAGAGCCCATTTCTTATCTAGGTCCAGTGGAGGCTTTTCCAGGGACGTGAAGTTTTCTTGTGTGTGTCTCCTGCTTATCAGGGGACTCAATGGAGACGGTTGTGTTTCCTTCAATACCAGCAACAGTTACTAGATCCAAGGACAGTGAAAGGAAGACAAGGGGAAAATGTTCACTTTTAAATTCAAATGGCTTCTACATTTAGCCCAACTCAGCTTAATATAAGTTTCTTCCCAAGCCTTTTAATTAGGAATTTGGGTAAGAATAATTAGGACTGGACAGGCTTAGGGGTGCTTAGAATTATTACCAGGTTTTAACCCTGAGAATGCTGACTCTGCTTCTTGCTAATGATCAGAACTGCTCAGCAAAGTGAGATAGGGTTAGAGCTGAAGTTAAAATGGCTGCACTACTGCTATAATTATTTGACCATGTTATTTTATTTTTCTGAGTCGGAGTCTCACTCTGTCACCCCAGCTGGAGTGCAGTGGTAGGCTCACAGCCACCGCAGCCTCGACCTCCTGGGCTCAGGTGATCCTTTCCTCTCAGCCTTCCAAGTAGCCGGAACTACAGGAATGCGCCACCATGCCCAGCTAATTTTTTTGATTTATTGTAGAGGTGAGGTCTCAACAAGTTGCCCAGGCTGGTCTTGAACCCCTGGGCTCGGGCAATCCTCTCGCCTTCAACTCCCAGAGTGCTAGGATTACAGGCTTGTGCCACCATGCCAGCCTGACCAAGTTATTTTATTCTAAGTTTCTTGGGGTTCCTACCTTTCACTTAGCTGCAAGACTTTAAATACCAAAACAATCAACTAAGAGACAAAAGTGATTAAGCAGAGGACACTGGGAGGAGGAGGGCAGAGGACAGGCATATTTCATAAACTTTGTAAAATCGCTAACTTTAAACCTGTGTTTTTCAAACTGTGGCTTGCAATCTTTCTAGAGCATTGCTGTCCAATATGGAAATAAAATTAAAAATTTAGGTCCTCAATCATACTAACTACATTTCAAATGCTCATTTGCCACATGTGGCTGGCAGCTACTGCAGTGGAAAATGCAGATATAAAATGTTTTCTACTTCACAGAAAGTCCTATTGGACAGCACTATTTTACAGGATCACAAATCAATTTAGTGGGTCACAGCATTTAAATAAATGAGATAAATTCGAAAATAAGTATACATCTCATTAGTATTGTTTTTTCACAAAAACATTTCATAAAATATGTGTCTGTAGCATTATGGAACACAGTAATAAGAAAAAAGTTTGGAAGCACTGCTTTAAATTGTGTGCACAACTCTGGTTAAAGATAATAAGTAAATAAATAAATAAGACAGTGACAGACTTCTTGAGCCTAGTAGTCATATCGGCCCAATTTCTGCAGGATACTGAGATTTATGGGAATTTTGAAATAAGCATAAAAATTGACCCTTTTTGTCTTAAAATTTGTCTTAGCCAGGCTCGGTGGCTCAGCCTGTAATCCCAGTGCTTTGGGAGGTTGAGGTGAGTGGATTGCCTGAGCCCGCGGGTTCGAGACCCACCTGGGCAAATTGACAAGACCTCATCTCTACAATCAATCAAAAATTTAGCCAGGCGTGGTAGCGCGCACCCATAGTTCTGGCTACTCGGAAGGCTGAGGTGGAAGGATCGCCGGAGACCAGCAGGTCGAGACTGCGGTGGCCGGGAGCAGCCACCGCACTCCAGTCTGGGCGACCACGGAGTGAGACTCTAACTCAAAAAAAAAAAAAATTGTCTTATCTGAGTTCCTTTCTCAGGAGACCAACCCTCAGGCAAGGGCCTGAAAGTACCCAAATTCCACATTCAGACAATGAGAAGCCAGGCCCCTCACCAAACATGATTACTTTCTTACCCCTCCCTAATTGCTGTTTTACATTCCATCATCCAAGATATAAACCTCCAATTTCCCATTTTCCTTGGCAGATATCACCCAATCAAAAAGTCTTCTGCTGGGCACAGTGGCTCACGCCTGCAATCCCAGTACTTTGGGAGGCCGAGGTGAGAGGACTGCATGAGTCCAGGGGTTCTAGACCAGCCTGGGCAACTTGGCGAGACCTTGTCTCTATAATAAATCAAAAATGTAGCCAGGCGTGGTGGCGCACACCTGTAGTTCCAGCTACTTGAAAGGCAGAGGCAGAAGGATCGCCTGAGCCCAGCAGGTTGAGGCTGCAGTGGCTGTGAGGGTGCCACCGCACTCTGGCCTGGGTGACAGAGTGAGTCTCTGACTCAAAAAAAAAAGCCTTCTTCCCTGGCAATATTTGTCTCAATGATTAGCTTTCTATGCAGCTAGCAACAGGACTTGGCATTTTGGTAACAGCAGAATCTTTACTTCTTGTGACGCATAGCCTCATATCTCTACAGGAAACTTGGAACCCAGGCCGTCCAGCCTGGGTGATGGACTGAGATTCTAACTCTAAATAAATAAATAAATAAATAAATAAATAAAATTTAAAAATCTAAAAAACACAGCTTGGGATAATATCACAATACTAAAGCTAGACTTGATGAATGTCAGGGACTATCACATTCCCTATTTCTTCTGTCATTTGTCTTTCCCTTTTTGCAAAGGGCATCATCTTTGGAGTAGGTTTTTCTTTTCTTTTTTTAATGTGAAGAAGCTAACGCTAAAAGGGTGTTATCAGATTTCCCCATGGTTACAAAGCAAGTGATAGAATGAGTCCAAATCTCCTGACCTCTAAATACAGAACTTTTTCTACAAAATCTTTAGGGGCAGAGAGTCTTCTAAGGCCCCCAAGTATGCTAGCTGATACTTTAAACAACCTGACTAATGAATATTGTCTAGATACAGTAACGATTATGGCAATAGCCAACATAGAGCTATTGTTCTAAACACTTTCCATGGACTAACTCATTTTAATTATCACAATCACCCTATGAGGTAGATTCTATTTTTTTGATGGAGAAATGCAGCTCTGGGATGTTAATTTGCCCAAAGTCACACAACTAGTGAGTGACAAAGCCAGGAACCAGACTGAGGCATTCTAGTTGCAGAGCTCTTAACGCCATTATATACACTCCCTTGTATCACTCAGGTAAATTAATTTCTCCCTAAATATTAATTAGCCTAAAAGTAACAGTTATCACTTATTAGCACCTACTAATAATACACATAACATGACTGTTTTGTCCCACAATATCAGTATTACTAATGGTAATCTACTCTATTAACTGCATGTATCAAAGTAACAAATTTGGGTTCAAGTACAATGAATTGATGGGACTTATACAAGCTGGGCTAACTGCTTAATACAACTCCATAAACCTAAAAATGAGTACTTTAAAAACATGTGTTTAAAAAGTTTGGTTAATAATCATCAAACTTACAGATTTTTATCTTGACGCATAATTAAGTACAAGTCGGCTTGATAACATAGGTGAATTTATTTAAGATTCGAGTGCAAACTTAAAAACAAGAACAGCTTTTCATCAAGAATAAACACAAAATCTAAACAACAATCCTGCAATCATGCATTTTAACAGAAAGTACAAATATGAATACATTATAATTTGTAACTACATTCAAAAATTAAAATATTTCTTACCAAATCCAAAACACCGCTCAATCTTTAGCCTGTTCTCATCCTGTTACCTTAGAAACATTTGTCTTATGCTATCATGAAAATATAGGCAAGGATTGTTAATCAGTCTCTCCAATAAAAAGAAGCATTATCCCAACTTCTGACTTTTTGAATCATTCATTTGTATTTCTGTTCTGAAAAGCCATACAATTATATCTCCACTCTAAAGAAAACAAAAATGAATACAGATATCAAGGAGGCAAGATACTTGCATGTAATTAAAGCAAAAGTCACAAACGTTTGACTTAAAAATGTACATATCATAGTAAATATTTAAAGTACAACCTTATTGATGGCTGACACGTAATAATAACTGTGAACAATTTAAACAGGTATAAAAATGTGAGATCAAACTCTTTAGGCATAAATACTTGAAAAGTCACTATGAATATGGAAAGATTTGTATACAGAAACATGTATATTTTTAGATGAAAAATCAGGGGGTACTGGCATCTCCCTGGTCCCTTAACAATATTTGGATTTTCACAAAGAATTAGCAGCACCC
Source organism: Carlito syrichta (assembly GCF_000164805.1). Classification (NCBI taxonomy): domain Eukaryota; kingdom Metazoa; phylum Chordata; class Mammalia; order Primates; family Tarsiidae; genus Carlito; species Carlito syrichta. The sequence goes on along the minus strand of NW_007259658.1, from coordinate 204,048 downwards.
AACCTTAAGTGTTAATCATGTGTTTCTAAAGGACCTGTACAACAGATTAGTTGGCAGTGTTCTAGCTTTTGGGAGATGGAGGCGGGTGGGGGTGTAAATATCTGAGATAAAATAGTATGCATGCACTCACACATTTAAAATCACCATTCTAAATGGGGAGAAAATCACATACTGGAGAAGTTTAAGAAATTCATTCTTAAAGAATAAACAGCGGGACAGGAATGGAAGCTGAATAGTAGTCTACTTGATAATAATGGTTTTTCACTCCTCAAAGGCAAGTTGGGAAGAATGACAATATTCACATAAATATAACTTCATGAAAAACTTGCCTAGAACTTGACTTTGCAAAACACTGAACAGAAATCTTTACAAAAAACTTCACTCTTGTTTATAATACCCGATGATTTTTCTCCTTATTTCCACCATATACATAACATTTAAGTATTTTCTTTATAAATATTTTAGAGGAAAAAGAATTCACTTTGTTGCAATGGTGGCCCACATCTGTACAAAGCAATGTAAGCAACATATATATATAGATACATATATATGTATGTATAAAAAATGATTAAGAAAAAGTGCAAAGAATAACAGTATTAAGAATTTTTGCGTTTTACAGTAACTATGGTTCAAGTGTGAATATCTACCAAGGATATATAATCCCAGATTTTAATTAAAGACTCAAAAAGAAACTCACACTCCAAGTTACTACACAAACACCAGTCCCTTATCAAGTAGATCCGCCCTTCTCCCAAATCGAGCATTTCCAGTTTCTAAACTCTTCACAAACAGGAAAAAAATGGTAACAGTGTTTTCTTCCCTTTAACTTCCCAAAACTCATCCAAGTTAATTAAACACCTGTAGGTTTGGACAAGATATTGGGGAAGTCGTTCATTAATAACCCGCTTTGCTAAAATTAAAGCAAAATGAAAGGCTTGCTGAAATGCAAACTACTGATTAAGAATCAAATCAGCAACAGCAAACAGACCTTAGATTACCAATGTAATTTAACACAAGTACATTTTAAAACAAATCCTTGTTATCAAAGATAAATTCAGAGTTCAACTCTCTTTCCCAGGTTCATTGTTGAACAAGGGTCCTAACTTCAAATACTTATGATTTTATCATCTTTTCTAACAGAGAAAATGCTTCCTGTTAAATCTGGATTAACTTTCTATCATTTTACTCTTGGTTTCAGTCCTGCATTTTGAACAAACACAGAAAGGCAATTTTCAGCATTTTAAAAAATGTACTTTCCTCTTAAGTCATTCAAATAATTACAGTCACTGATTTTAGATCTCAAAGTTTCAAAAAAGCAGTTCAATTTTCCTTTACTTATATTACTAGATATTTTTTGGTGTATATAGGTTGTTTTATTCTTACTTTAGGCACTGTAATTATTCACACTATTACAATGATTCTATATCTAGCCTATGCAACAATTATAATCTTAATGAATACCTTCTAAGGTACTATTTGATTCTGTATATCATAGTAGGATTGAATTTTCCCTTCGAGATAAATGGTTGGAAAAGAATTTTAAAGCCCTGCAGCACTTCTGCCTTGAGTAGTGTTAATACATATTTTCTGTCATGCTTAATATCTAAGCTTCTTCTGAACTAGGAAGACAACAGACAGTGGAAGCTGCACATTTCCTCAAACTACATTCTGCTCCAACTCCAATTTATTTTGTTCAACATTAAAGATTTTTCTTTACAAAAAACAAGTATATCTTAGGCTAATTTTAAAAACAGAATTTCTGCTCTATAATTAAAAACACAGCTAAAGGGAAATAACTTTTCAATCTCGGCTGTACTAGAACTATGCAAAAGTTAAAGTAGACTTGACAACTATTTTATTCAGTTTTGGTTTTGTTTTGTTTTGTTTTGTTTTGACCATGTCTTTAGAATGATATACCTTACATTCTAACAGACTGCTCATCAAAGGCTTAAAACTCTAGAACCAAAAACCACCAGGCTACCTCCTGTGCGACTGGCAACAAGAGAGCAACATGTTATTTGCCCCCATACATTCGTTCAATGTCTTTGAGGTAATGGTTCTTCAGCTCCTTCCTTTTCAGTTTGAAAGCATCAGTGACCAAACCAGTTTCAGGTGTCCATGGCTCTGGGCTTAATCGAACTTTGATTGGAATTTCAAATCGCTCCAATTTCACTGAAATGAGAAGTAGAGGGATGAGAGAAAGAGAATGGCGAGGGAAGGAGGGGGAAGAGAGTGAAAAGGAGGGGAGATGGGGTAGAAGGGGAGAGAGAAGCAATTAATAAAATATGAATTTTGCAAGATTTGCCTAGATGATGAAGGTGATAAGGCAAACTTGCTTAATGTTATGTTTATTAATGACATTTCTACCTTACAATTTCATTGTATATTTCTCAAAGTATACATAAATTGTTTCAATTTTATTCTAATACACATGGGGTACCAAAAAATGTATATACATTTTAAGAGATGTTATCTATGTATTACTTTTTGAAGTTGAACTAAATTACAGTAGCAATGTGGAGTATGACATTCACTCAACTGTGCTTCCACCATTGTCTTTGACTGTCCTACCTGTCGCATGGTGACGCCAGCATTCATTTGATTAACACCATCTTTTGAGCAAATGTCACACTTAAAATGTGCATACATTTTTTGGCAACCCCTGTATATACATACACACACACATCTAAACACACACACACACACACACACACACACACACACACACACACACACACCCTTTCCTCTTCGGAATTTCTAGTTGTTCTCTCTGCCTGGAATGGTCCTTCCTAATATAGTTACATGGTCAACCCCTGTATATACATACACACACACATCTAAACACACACACACACACACACACACACACACACACACACACACACACACACACACACCCTTTCCTCTTCGGAATTTCTAGTTGTTCTCTCTGCCTGGAATGGTCCTTCCTAATATAGTTGCATGGTTCTCTTCCATACTTCATCGAGGTGTCTGATCAAATGCTACCACCTCATCAGGGTAAACTTCTCTGACTACTCATAACAAAAGAGAAGTCCCTTTGTCTCTCTACATCCTCTTACACTATGTTTTGTTCAAAGTACCTATCACCACCCAGCACATTGTATATCTGTCCTACCCAGTAGAGTGGAAGCTCCATGAAAGCAGGGGCTTTGTTTTGTTTATTGTCATCCATAGGGCTACACTGAGAGCCCTCAATACATACATACAACTTTATTAATTCACTTTACAGAAAGTTAAGCCTCTAGACAAATATTCTTTTTTTTTCTGAAAAAATTTCAACTTTGTTGATCATTAGGAATATTCAAATTTTAAATGAGATGCCATTTTATTCCCCCCAGGTAAACAATACAAATTTTTAAGTCTAACAATATCACTGTTAGTGGAGGGTGTAAATTGGTGCAATCATTCAGAAAATAATTTTTACATTATCTAGACAAATATCTTTATAAGCTTTATTATATAATCAAATATAGATCAAAAAGGAAACTGAATTTTTTGTCTTTAAATGGTACAAGGAGTTGATGCAGTGTATATTGTATTTGAATTAGACAACTCAATACACTTTGGAAGAATCATACGAAAATAAGGACACAGAGATAATCAATGTAGTATTAATATTTTTAAATTCCACAAATAATACACCATCAAGTTATTTATTATGAATACATGGTCATGTTTAAAATTCTGAAGGCCCATTTGCAGTAATGCTAATCAACAGATGAGCTTTATTTTATAAGTGATTACTTAAAACAGCAATTGCCAAGAAGCAAACATCTGCGCATTTTTTAAAAAACTACTGCTAAATAGCCTAGATGACTATAGAAAAAATGTGGTTTCAGTGGTGAGCACAAAAAACTCAGATTCATGGATGTTCTTGTTCTAGTGCCTTTCTAAGTTTTATGAAAGCCTGGTTGAATTAGTGAGTTTCTCAATAAAATTAGAGAAGAATATACAGCTGAGTATAAAAATTTTTTCAAGTATAACTTAGAACCAACTTCTTAAATGCCTGAGCAGGTAGAAAAGGAATAGAAAACCTGCCAGAATTAATCATGTTAACAAAGTATAGTTCAGTTACACAGAAGTTCCTGAAATGAGCCTATCTGCTTCCAAAGTCACATTTGGATCTCAAGGAAACAATTAAATACACAACTATAGGTTTAACTCCAACATTTTTTATTTCATTTTATTTTTATTTTATATGTAGGTCCTACTCTAGAAACACTGACAAAATTGAGACAAGACAGGCACATTATTTGAATTGCACACAAGCAAATAAAAGTATATTTAATAAAAAAACTCCTCTACTTAGTCTTCATTAGTTAAATTTGTTTTAAAGCAAAAAAAAAAAAAAGTTGCTTTAAGGGTTTCAAGGGTTTCATCTTGGGAACTCTTAAACATTATCTAATACCACAAGCTATCAAAAGCAATGAACAATCACAGTTTTCTATGGACAGGATAAAGTAACTGCCAACAAGTGAAAAAGATGAGGGGAAGGAAAAACAATTTTATATGAGGCATTTTTATCTAACTAAAACTTTATGAAGTATAACCTCCAGGTGGCAGCAAATATCAATTTTTATAGCCATTAGTATTTGCTCAAATCACTCCAAAACAATTACTGTGCTATTCTTAAATATCAAAACAATTCTTATGATATTACCTATGCCTCACACTTACATTTAAAATATAAAGAGGCCTACTAGGAAAGATGTCAAATTTCTGACAGATTTGCTGAATACAATCAAGGCTATTTTACATTTTCTTTTGTGTGTGTGTGTTAAGTCTCTGAAATTATAATTTGAAGCAAAATGTTGGTAAGACAAATCTTTTGTGGCACAGAAAAATTTATGGTTTACACACTGAGCTCATAAATGGGCATTCATTAACCAAATCATGAATTATATACCTTACTTTAAGTACAGGAACGTTATAGGACCTAGTGGGTCACAGGAATTTATCCCATCTTCTACCCAATTGTGATCCAGTTTGACTTTCCCAACTGATGTTTCCACGTACTTAAATATGTAATGACAAATTATTCACATCACAATCTACTCCATTAGTATATTCAGAGAATTATTAAAAATAACTACAGTGCTCCTGTGTGTGATTAACATTAGCCTTTGGGTTGAAATGCTTTTTCAAATATTACATTTAAAGAAATATCAGGGATCGTATTTTTAAAAGTTCTGGGAGCCTGTTGTCATTAATATAAATATAATAATATTGTGTTATATCAATAATATTATACTAGAACTACAAAACCATTCTTGAACAAGAAAATATAAGTCACGTTGCCTTTACAGTTATATAAGTTTTCAATCTGATTATGTGAACAGGCAATTGTGGGGCTTTTTGTTGTTTGTTTTTTGCTTTTATTTTTATTTTTTGAGTCAGGGTCTCACTCCATTGCCCAGGCTGGAGTGTAGCGGCACGATTACAGCTCACTGCACCCTCAACCTCCTGGACTCAGGCAATTCTTTTGCCTCAGCCTCCCAAGTAGCTGGGACTATAGGGGCATGCCACCATGTCTACCTATTTTTTTTTTTTTTTTTTGTAGGAACAAAGTCTCACTGTTGCCTAGGCTGGTCTCAAACTCCTGGGCCCCGGCAATCCTCCCGCCTCAGCCTCCCAAAATGCTGGGATTACAGGCACAAGCCACTACACTGGGCCTATTTTTGTTTTTATAACAGAACAGGGTCTTGTTCTTGTTGCCCAGTCTAGAGTGCAGTGATATAATCATTGCTCACTGTAACCTCAAACGCCTGGGCTCAAATAATCCTCCTGCCTCAGTCTTCCAAGTTGCTAGGACTAGAGGTGCGTGCTACCATGCCCGGTTTTATTTTATTTTATTTTTGGTAGAGTTGGGGTCTCATTATGCTGCCCAGGCTGGTCTCAGAACTTCTGGCCTCAAGAGATTCTCCTGCCTCAGTCTCCCAAAGCTCTGAGATTACAGGTATAGGCTACTGTGCCCAGCCTCTGATTATGTTAACAAGCAATTTTATATTTAAAACTTTACAGTGTCCAGAGTTCATAAAATTCTTCCTGAGAAAAAATTAATTATCATATTGAAGTTGAAAAACTATTACTATGAACTATACTTTTAAACCAAAATAGAATCTGAATAGTTAATTTTAAAAATAAATAGAAATGAAAGTAGCCCAGTTAGGAAGATAGGAATACTCATGTATGTCTGCTAGGAATATAAACTGGTATGGTTTTTCTGGGGAAAGGGAGCAATCTGGCAACGGGGGAAATGTCTTTAAAATATTTTTTCTCTTTGTCTCAGAAAGTCCATTTCTAGGAATTCACAGTAAGAACATAATCACATAAAACAATAACTGAGTACACAAAACATGTGTTACATTTGTTTACATGAGAGAAAAAAAGTGGAACTCATCTAAAAACCCAACAACAGGGACTTAGGTGGATATTTATACACTGAAATAGTATTTAGCTATTAAAAGTTGTAATATAATTCTATATCTACTTGACTTACAATAATGTCAATGATGTTGACAGGTTAAGTATACATACCAAAATGTAATCTTTGCCACCCAAAGATAACTACTATAAAACTATAAAAATTTTTATTTTACTTCCTTCCTTATAATATTCTGTTTTACTTAATATATTATGCATATAAATAACCTATAATCAGAAGAATGATATTTTCATTTTTAAGAAAAAAACAATGGATTAAAATCAGGGTAATAGCTTCCAAGTAAACATGAAGAGTACACAGTTTTTCTCTGTTTCCCCAAAAAGGAATTTAAATAGTTTAAAGCAAATTTTTTTTTTGAGTTGGAGTCTCACTCTGTCACCCAGGCTGAGTGCAGTGGCACACTCACAGCCACCCCAGCGTTGACCTGCTGGGCTCAGGCGATCCTTCCGCCTCAGCCTTCCAAGTAGCTGGAACTACAGGCGCACGCTACCAAGCCTGGCTAATTTTTGATTTATCATAGAGATGAGGTCTCACCAAGTTGCCCGGGCTAGTCTCGAACCAGTGGGCTCAGGCAATCCACTCGCCTTGGCCTCCCAAAGTGCTGGGATTGCAGGCTGAGCCACCGAGCCTGGCCAAAATAATTTTTAAAATGAAAGTGGTGTTAACCACAAGGAAAAAAATGAAACAAGAGAAAGAGGACACTGAATGAGAAAGTTAACAAAATCTTAGAAGACAAAAAGCAAACAAATTAGTGGTAACTGACTTAGGGCTGAGAGAGCTGAGACGCCTGTCAACAGAGAATGATACCAACAAGAAGCAAACCATCCTCTGGAAGAGCTTGGGGAAGTGTCCCTGAGCCTACACCTCTGAAGACAGAAATAAAACAGGAGCGCTGGGCCCCAGCCCACTTAGAGAACAGTTCTCCCTCACTCTGCTGCTCTTTCCACAGCAGGCTGGAGACAGGTTTACTTTTTGGAAAATCTGACTCTGGACTAAAAGACATTAGGCAAAATGTAGGGAGATAGTAAGGCTGAAAACAGAAGGATTCCATGAGTGTAAGACCCTCTGCCTTCTCATCCCCCACAAGCTCTAACCCCCTTTAGGCAACCAGAATACCAGCACTCAGACTAACATTGCCCAGGCAAGAGATTGGAGAAGTCTTTGGAGAAATAGAATAACCAAGAGAAAAAGACACTAACATTTGAATAACTTTTCAAATGAAACCCAGTCATCTTTCCAAACAGTTTTTTAGTACCTCATTCTTAAATATGAATAGACAGACAAGGATGAGCAGACATTTGGGAGACTAAGCAAGAATAAAGTAGAACCTGGAGGATACAGAGATAACAGGAAAAAATTACATAAGAGATTCATTTTAACATCCTTAGAGGAATAAGCCCTGGGGAGCAGTCTAAATCATCTTCTATGACTGGAAGTCCATAGATAATGTCACAAATGAAAAAGTCAAGGAAGAGCAAAATAATTTTCGTTAGAAAAAAGCAGAGACAAATGCCATTGACTGCATCCATGAAGGGACAACAGGGTGCTATTAAAAAGAACAGTTAGAGGACAGGAATGAGCTCTTGAAGATTAAAATTCTGGTAGTGGAGGCTGGGTGCAGTGGCTCACACCTGTAATCTCAGCACTCTGGGAGGCTGAAGCAGAAGGATTGCTTGAGCCTGGGAGTTCAAGACCAGCCTAGGCAACATAGCAAGACCTAATCTCTACAAAAAATTAAAAATAAATAAAATTCTAATAGTGGAAATTGAAAATTCAGAATAGGGGAAATTGAAAATTCAGAAAACAGAAGAAATGATAAAGTTGAGAGATTCAGCCAGAATATTAAAAAAAATAATAGAGAAAAAAAAGGTAACAAAATTAGAGTATGAAAACAGTCATACAAAAGTAGTCATGGATACACACAAAGAGAACTTGGGGTTGGGATGGGGGTAAATTATGGGGGAAAAAAAGCAAATGAAAATAAAAATAAAATACATATTTCCCAGAACTGAAGGGCAGAAATCTCCAGATTGAAAAGGCTCACACCAAGTACACACAACGATAAATGATCAAAGACCGACACCAGAGCATATCATATCATTATAAACCATTAGAACACCAGAAATTAACATTATAACTCTGAAAGTTTGGAGAAATGAAATAGTTCATTCATACACAAAGGAATGCGAATTGGGATGGCATTGGATTTCTCAGCGAGCAACACTGAAGTTAGAAGGTAATAGAGCCAAGGCTGCACAGTGTTATAAGGAAAAACAGTTTACAATCTAGAACTCTAAAATATGCCAAACTACATCTCAAGGGTGAAGATAGAATAAAGACACATTCAGACGCACAAGCACAGTCACAAAAATGTAGCTTCTATGCACTTTCTCAGGAAGCTGATGAAAGATATGACCAAACCAACAAGTAAACCAGGAAAAGGACTGATAAGAGATCCAGGAGACAGAAACCAACATAAGATCATTGAAGATTAAAATTCTGATAGTTTTAAAATTCTAGCATTTGCCTCCTTTTCTTCCCCTAAAGAAAATGGTTAATGAGAATAAAAAAACCCAGCTCCGAGTTCTGAGTGTGTGTGTCTAGGACTACTTTTATAAGGCTGTTGGACCTCCGGCTTTCATCCTCTAATTTTATGATCCTTTCTTTGTTTTGTTTTGTTATCATTGTGGAAAGGAAATTCCCAGGATGATAGTAAAGGGAAGCCCTGGGGAGAACACAGTCTAAATTTCAACATGAGGATAAACTCTAAGAAGTATGCCTCCAAGACAAAAATATAGAATGCTATACTTTCCTATATTTGAGAGAATTTTTACAACTTTATCAGAGTTTAGGGGAAGAATTAAGAAAGGCAATTTTAAAATTCAGGGAAAAACAAAAAGTCATGCAAGAAATGAAATATAATCATACAACATGTAGTTCAACTGTGAATACAGTCATATTGTAACATGGGTATAAAATGCAAAATTTGCTATAAATTGGGAAATATGTAATACATATAAATTATATTTTATATATATATATAATACCATATATTGGGAAAGGAAGTGTATATTTAGGGGAATGGAGATTTAAAAGCTAAATCATCTTCTATGATTAGAAGTCCATAGATAATGTCACAAATGAAAAAGTTAAGGAAGAGCAAAATAATAATATTTTTCTTTAGAAAAAAGCAGAGACAAATGCCAGAAATTTAAATTTAAAAAAGTTAAAGGAGGATGAGACTCAGGGATGAAGAGGGGTACAATGTAGGCTACTGTTTAATATAAGTCTCGTAATAGTAGCTGTCATTTTTTAAACTGTACACTTATCACACAGAAAAAAAATAAAAATTAAAACTTAAGAAAGTTATAAGACCAGCCTATTTGTCTTGAGAGCTAATTTTTAAACTCTTTACTTTCCCCAGTGTTTCAGTACACTTTGTCAGAACTTTCTGCTACTTTGAAACTGAGAATCACTCTCTTTCCTGAATGTTTCACAGCAGTGCTCTCCGCTGGCTCTGCCCTCCTGGCATCTTGCTGATGACGGGTTCTACCCACGCCTCTCCCTCCACCCATTGCTCACTTGCTGGTGTTGTCCAGGGACCTGTTCTCAGTCTCCTATTCTCACTTTATACTCTCTCCCAAGGCTAGCCCATGTCTACCTTCAGGGTTTTCATCCCAAGTCTATAGTACAGTCTAGGCCTCTCTCATAAGGTTTGGATTCACATACACAACACATTTTAACTTTGATTATCCAACAGGCATTTCAAACTATGTATGTCCCAAACTGACCTCATCACCTTCTCATATATGCTGGCTCTTCCTTATATTTTCTAGCTCAATCAGTAAGAATATCTACCTTATAGTGTGAACTACAAATCTGAAGGCCAGCCTCCTGGATTCCTCTTTTACGTTGCCTACATTATCCAAATAATCATCAAAGCCTGCCCATTTTGTCCTTAAATGTTTCCTGATTCCCCGGTTCAGGGCTTTACTACTCCCACCCCTCACCAAGGCATTTCCTACAGCCCTCTTAAACTGGATTCCAGCCTCAGTACAGTCCCCCTAAAATGCATCTTCAGCATGGCCTCAAGAAAGACTGTGCCTATCCTAAACACAACTATGACCACATCACTAACCTGCTAAAACCTGACAATAGCTCCCCATTGCCTAGAGGATTAAGTCCTATTTTCTGAACATGGCATACATAGCACTACATGTCTGGGCCTCTGCTTACCTTTACAGCCTCATCTTGGACTCTACCAGAACATCAAACTTCTTATAGTTCCCTACAGACATGATCTTTTTCATACTGCTGTGCCTTGACTCACGTTTCTCCTCCGCCTAGAATACCCTCCTTGGTTAACGTCTAATCAACCCTTAAGAATGAGCTTAAGTGACATCTCTATAAGAAAACCTTCCATGACCTCCCAGGTAGGGTTAGGTACCTTCATCTGTGGTATGATTCTTTTTGTTTGTTTGTTTGAGCTGGAGTGTCACTCTGTTGCCCAGGATGGAGTGCAGTGGCATGCTCATGGCCACCACAGCCTCAACTTGCTGGACTCAAGCGATCCTTCTACTTCAACCTTCCAAGTAGCTGGAACTACAGGCATGCACCATCATGCCAGCTAATTCTTTGATTTATTGTAGAGACGAGGTCTTGCCAAGTTGCACAGGCTGGTCTCGAACCCCTGAGATCACGCAACCCTCTCGCCTCTACCTCTCAAATTGCTGGGATTGCAGGCATGAGCCACCGTGCTCTCTCTACTGCTGATAACACTGCTGTCTCTCTTATGTGCCCCTCTCATCGGATAATGAACTACCTGAGAATAAGACACGTGTCTTACTACCTTCTATATTCCAATGGTTAACACAATTACTGGCATATAGTATATAATGAGATGTTCTCTGGTTGGTTAGTAATGCATCATCTGAGGCAGTCTACTTGCACAGCCAAAGTATATACATAAAGAAGAGTCATGGGTATGACAGAATTTACTGAAGATTTATTAGATTCCACTTTGCAGACCAGACACAAGGTAGACTTATATAATAGATCTATACAAAGATGGGTCATTTCAAACACAGGTTAGATGACCACTTGGGAGGGATGTTGTAACATGCAATAAAAAAGAACTACAGGAGCTCAAGGCTGCAATGAGCTACAATTTCAGCCTGCACTCCAACCTGGATGGCAGAGTGAGACTCAGTCTCTTAAACAACAACAAAAAGAACTAGATAGGTTATTCTACTATATGACATTTAAGGATTCTTCCAACATGAAAATCCATTTATATATTTATATGTATATATATTTTAAGAGGCAAGTTTTTAAAATCCTATATTTTATTATTAAAACAAACAGCTGGGCTCAGTGGCTCAGCCTGTAATCCCAGCACTTTGGGAGGCCAAGGTAAGTGGATTGCCTGAGCCCACGGGTTTGAGACCAGCCCGGGTAACTTGGCAAGATCTTTTCTCCACAATAAATCAAAAATTAGTCGTGCATGGTAGCACGCATCTGTAGTTCCGGCTACTTGGAAGGCTGAGGTGGAAGGATCGCCAGAGCCCAGCAGGTCGACACAGGTGGTTATGAGCGTGCCACTGCACTCCAGCCTGGGCAACAGACGTAATGAGACTCCAACTCAAAACAAAACAAAACAAAACAAAAACAAACATTTTAAAGAGCCTAATGCAAAAGAATCATTAGATGACTTTTAGGGACTACAACAGACTAGCGATTTCTTACTTACTGGCATTTGCAGCTTCTCGAATTTCTTTCAGTATTTCAGCTTCCATGGCAGGATTATTGCAGATATCAACCCAACTTCCTTCCACCCCTTTCTGTTGTGCCAAAAGTGTCAACCTTTTCTGATTAGGAACCACAAAACTTATCACATAGGACTGGTCACTAAAAAATTAGAAAATAAAATAGAGAAAATTGAGAAAAATCGTTCATAAATTATTAAAAATTATTAAAAATCGTTCATAAATTATTCAATAAAGCAGTACAATACAGACAATTCCAAATATATATGTCTCTTATTTGTAAAGGTTTCATTAAGAAATAATAAAACTCATAGTACTAGCATAAAGACAGATGTACAGATCAATGGAATAGAAAAAGAAACCACCAGAGGTGAACCCTTGTATCAATGGCCAAATGATCTTCGACAAGGGTACTAAGACAACTCAATGGTGAATGAACAGTTTCTTCTACACATGGTGCTGGGAAAACTGGATATCCACATGGAAAACATAAAGTTGGACTGTTACCTTACAACATATAAAAAAATTAACTCAAAATGGATCAAAAACCTAAACATTTAAGAGCTAAAACTATAAAACTTCTAGGAAAAAAAAACAAAGGAAAAACTTCATGACAATAAATTTGGCAATATTTTTTGAATGTGATACTAAAAGTACAGTCAACCAAAGCAAAAACAGAAAACTGAGACTGTTGCAAAATTTAAAATTTCTGTGCATCAAAGGACTCAATCAACAGAGTGAAAAGGCAATCTATGGAATGGGAAGAAAGATTTGCAGACTATATATCTGAACGGGGTTAATAAATAGAATATATAAAGATCTATAATTAAACAACAACAAAAACCAAATCGTTCAATTTAAAAACAAATTATTGATCCGCCTGAGCAGGCGAGACCTCATCTCTACAATAAAATCAAAAAATTAGCTGGGCGTGGTAGCGCGCGCCTGTAATTCCGGCTACTCGGAAGGCTGAAGCGGAAGGATCGCCAGAGCCCAGCAGGTCGAGGCTGCGGTGGCCGGGAGCAGCAGCTGCACTCCAGTCTGGGTGACAGAGTGAGACTCCAACTCAAAAAAAAAAAACAAAACAAAACAAAAAAAAAAAATTATTTGAGCAGACATTTTTCTAGAGATGATATACAAATGGCCAACAATCATATGAAAAGATGCTCAACAGCACTAATCATTAGAAAAATGCAAATCAAAGTCAAGATGAGATACTCCCTCACACTCATGAGGGTGACTATTATAAAAAAAATGCTAGTGAGGAGGTGGAAAAATTGGAATGCTTGTAAAATGTAAAATGTAAAAATGGTACTGCTGCTATGGAAAACGGTATGGCAGTTCCTAAAAAAATTAAAAATAGAACTATCATGTGATTCAGCAATTTCACATTTGAGTATCTATCCAAAGAACTGAACGCAGGATCTCAAAGAGATATTTGCACACCCATGTTCATAGGAGCATTATTCACAACAGCCAAGAGTGGTAAGCAACCTGTGTCTATTGGCAATGAATATATAAACAAAATACATTATATACATACAATGGAATATTGTTCAGTTTTAAAAATGAAGGAAATTCTGATACATGCTACAACGTGGCCAAACCTTGAAGACACTATGCTAAATGAAATAAGCCAATCACAAAACAACAAATACTCTATAAGGTATCTAGAGTAGTCAAATTCAAAGAAACAAAAGTAGAATGGTAGTTGCCAGGGCTTGGGAGAGGAAAAAATGGGGAACTGTTATTTAATGAGTATAGTTTCAATTCTGCATGAATAAAAAGTTCTGGAGACTAGCTGTAATGTAAATATACTTAACAATACTGAACTATATACTTAGAAATAGCTAAGATGGTAATTTTATGTTGTGTGTGTGTATTTGTTTTATCACAATTACACTTTTTTCCCTCTTTTGTTGTTGTTGTTGGTTTTGTTGTTGTTGTTGTTTTGAGTCGGAGTCTCACTCTGTCACCCAGGCTGGAGTGCAGTGGCACACTGCTCACGGCCACTGCAGCCTTGACTGGCTGGGCTCAGGCGATCCCTTCACTTCAGCCTTCCAAGTAGCTGGAACTACAGGCATGCGCCACCATGCCCAGCTAATTTTTTATTTTAATTTATTTATTGTAGAGACAAGGTCTCACCATGTTGCCCACGCTGGTCTTGAACCCGTGGGCTCAGACAATCCTCTCGCCTCAGTCTCTCAAAGTGCTGGAATTATAGGCGTGAGCCACGGCACCTGGCTACAATTACACTTTTTAAAGAAAGAATAAAGCCCATAAAAATAAAGCATATTAACATATAAAGAAAATGATTCAATCTCTTCGTCTTTCAGTTAGAAAACCTTGGGTTCAAAACTCATCTTAACATGTTCTGGCTTTGCTACCTTTTTGGGAAAATTACTTATGCCATGTCTCAGTTGTTACAGTTGGTAAATGAAATTATGGTTGTGGCATAGCTAAGTATTTAGCAAGATGCAGTAGGTGCCCAATAAATGTCCAAGTTATCTCAAATGATCTTCAAGCTGTTGAACTGAAGAACTTTCATAAATGCCTAATTTCCCAGCTCTGATGAAAGTTCTAACAGGAGTCTGATGTTACCCTTAGGATAGCATGTAATCAAATTGTTTTCTAAATACGCTTTTACTCTAAATACATGAAACACAAAATGCAACTTTGGAAAGTTACCTTTTGGCAAAAGCACAGATGTTATCAATAAGTGGACAATTCTTCAGTGCAGCTTCTACTTTCCCGAGAGATACATATTCTCCTGCTTGTAACTTCACTAGATCTTTCTTACGATCTATAAATCATGAAGGATGCTAAGTTATCTATAGTCTGTTTTATTAAGGTATGTACAATTCTGATTTTCTTTGAATCTTATTGCCTTAATCTTTATTTACAAAGACACTTCTTCTAAAATTTTGTTATATACAATGTTTGCTCATGCATATTAGTTAATAAGAAAATGCCTCATTAAAGAAGTACTGGCAACAAGTTACACCCTTTACCCAAAGCTTTAACATCTTATAATCTTAAATATTATAATAAAGTTAATAAAAGGAATAAGGACTTTGGAGCATTAGATTTGAATGGCAGCTTTGCCTAATACTAGCTTTGTGATACTGGGCAGTTAATCTCTCTAACCATTGTTTTATCAAGGATAATGATGCCTACCTCATTCATATAGACATATTGCACAATGTCTGGCATATAGAACACATTTAACAAATGTTAACTCCCCTTTTCACATTTGACATTATCTTGTTAGAATGGTAGTGCTCTAAGAAAATGCTGGCACAGTATCACACAATTTGAATAATGATCAGGTTGCCTTATAACCTTCATGTGAGTGCTGATTTGCCTACACATAGCCTGAGAACCCACTCTGCAGAAGTAACCTTCAATTCCAGTACAATTAAGGATCAAGGGGGAAAAAAGGCTTATTGGTTCTCAAATGAACCATGTTTCCTGGAGATATCCCCAGCAGATCAAATTTCTAGATGAAGAACCAATTTTCCCAGGAAATCAGGACATTGTGAGGTCCAGCTGGATAGACTTAAATGGGCCACTGGGGATAAGATTGAGAAAACTCTATGGCCTGGAAAGGACCTGAGTGTGGTTCTGCAGGGCATTCCTCACCAGCAAGTCAATTTGTGTTTTAACTTTTGTCTGATCAAAGAGAATAGCATAGGGGGACCACTTTAGAGTCACTTTTTAAACTTAAAGGTCTACCTCAGTTAACTCAATAAGGGTAACACTAAAGTAACTGAGAAAGTTTCAGAATAGACTAGTGCTGAGGATTGCTATTATCAATTTTCTAAGGTTCAGGCCTAGTTAGAGCCATATAAATAGCCACTAAGAAAAAAAAATGTGCCTATGCTGCCCCATAGGTAGGGAGATGAAGGGTAAAGAAAACCTAGATAGGGTATGTTACAGTAAAGTTACACAGAGCCACATGAGGCTGACCAAAAAAAGACCTCCTCTGAGCTCTTTTTGTTTTCCCTTCACCAATCTGTGATTTCCCCGCCCATTCCCCCCAGTGCCAATGCTGCTTTACTGTTGCTACTTCTTAGACTAAGGTCCAGGCCTGTTTTGAACATTTTACATATATCAACTCATTTCATCTTTTTTGTTAAGTGAGAAGGCAGGATTTATTGAGAGGACAGAAAAGCTCCCACAATGGGAGGGGACCCAAGAGGGTTGCCCATCTCGGTTAATCTTAACAACAACCCTATGAGGTTGGTGCTGTCTCTATTTTAGAGATGGAGAAGCTCATACATAAGTTAAATAACATGTTCAAAGTTTGAGCTAATGGAACCATCAACCCTATTAATGACCTGACCAATATTACCTTTCACCTATGCTGAAAGTTATAAAAAGTAAAGAAAACCATAAAAAAAGAGAATATACTGACCTATAATCTGTAAACATCCATCAGGATGGAATTCTCCAATATCACCAGTACAAAACCACCTTTGTCCATTTTCATCCACAGAATAATCTTCTGCTGTTTTCTCTTCATTTTTAAAATATCCCATGGAGATATTCTGTCCACCAATTACGATTTCACCTCTGGGATTTGGCTTGTCATTAATTGTATAACCACCTGGAAATAATAACAGTAAATTAGTTATCGTTCCAAAACAAAATTTGCTTTTATTAACTCTTAAAGCTTCTTTGCTAATGCTTCTTTGCTGGCCAAATTTTACATCACTTTATGAGAGAATATTAGTTTATATTTACTCAGATTTACACGAGAATGGGCGATGACTATGCTTTTAGGAACACCAGGAAAAGTACAATAATAATCACCACCAACAACCACCCATCTCAAACCTTCCCATGACCATAACATTTCACAATTAAAACTTAGTATTCCTAGAGTTCTGTTAAGATAAAAATCACCCTCAAGAAGTATAACACTTGAAGCTGTTATAAGTAAATTACTAATATATTGATATTAATATATTTCAGATTTTTTTCTAAAGCAGTTTTAATAAAAAAGAACAGGTAGTAAATACCTAAGAAAGGCAACACCATTAAGTGAGAGGAAAGAGAGGTTATGGGATACAGGAAGGTAATTTAATTAATTTTACCTGTATCAGTTATGACTTTAAAAATTAAAATACTGGAAGAGTTGACAATAACTACTAAAATATTTTATTACTACTCACTATCTCTTTATTACTGAATAAAGTTTACCTTAAGGAAAATATACAAAACTCTGAATTTGTAAACTGAGATAGAGTTTGTTTTGTTTTGTTTTGAGTTGGAGTCTCACTCTGTCACCCAGGCTGGAGTGCAGTGGCACGCTCCCAGCCACCACAGCCTCGACCTACTAGGCTCAGGTGATCCTTCCACCTCAGCCTTCCAAGTAGCTGGAACTATAGGCACACGCCGCCATGCCTGGCTTAATTTTTGATTTATTGTAGAGATGAGGTCTCACCAAGTTGCCCAGGCTGGTCTTGAACCTGCGGGCTCAGGCAATCCTCTTGTCTCGGCCTCCCAAAATGCTGGGATTATAGGCCTGAGCCACCATGCCCAGCAAAATAGAGATTAAAAAAAGTAGAAGTAGAGTTCCTTTTAGTTGCTAACTGCTCTGATCAATTTAAAACTATTCAATATTTCAATAAGACAAAACCCACTGTATATAAAACATTAAGGTCCTTGCTACTGTATAAAGCCAAGGACCCTTCATAAGCAAGGAAAACTACAAATACATGTCCAAAAATGGACCCACTACCCAAAACTGACTGACATTAAGATACAGTGCCAGGAAATCAGAAAATAAAAAATTAAAGGCAAAATTCTCCTTATCAAGTTTTACTATAAACATTTCCCTGATTCCATTGTCTAACAAATAACCTGTCTAACAAAACAATTCTGAAGCTAATGTCATATCAACACATATATAAATATACTATTCATATTTTCTTCAGATTTTCATGTAAAAATGAAATATAATTATCATAGAAGAAAGGAGGACTAAGTCTCAAGGTGTAAAATTCTTGCAAACTGACTTTTAAATGTGGTTTTTAAAAAGAAATAGTCATTTGCTCATAGAACACCGAAAATAACGCACATAATAAGATAGTCACAAAGAAAAAATGCTTTTAAAAACTTAGTTTAGCTACATAACACCCATTCATTTTCTTGGGGTTTGGACAACCTAAGGGATACATCCTACAAGTAAACGCAGTACTTTAAATTTTCAGTCTGTGGCTCCACCCTAAGGTAAATATTCTCTTTTAAAATCCTAAGCTTTTTTTTTTTTGAGTTGGAGTCTCACTCTGTCGCCCAGGCTGGAGTGCAGTGTCAAGCTCCTGGCCAGCGCAGCCTCGACCTGCTAGGTTCAGGTGATCCTTCCACCTCAGCCTTCCAAGTAGCTGGAACTACAAGCCCAGCTAATTTTTTGATTTATTGTAGAGACGAGGTCTCACCATGTTGCCCAGGCAGGTCTCAAACCGGCAGGTTCAGGCAATCCTCTTGCCTCGGCCTCCCAAAATGCTGGGATCGTAGCCTTGAGCCACCGCTCCCAGGCAAAATCCTAAGCTTTTAAATCATTTTTCCTTTAGCTGGCATGGCTAGGCTGCTAATTATTTGTTTATTTAACAATCTACTTTATTGCAGTTAATGTATATGTTTAGTATCTTTCATTAAGCTCTTCATAAGAGGATTGGTTAACTTGTCTTTAGCTAATTTGTAAAAAGGATTTTCACCAATGTCTGTAAAGTGCAGGTTTCCTCTAAGTGGCTTGCCTCTGCAGATCCATAAAAGAATTCAACTATACAAACAGCTGGACAGCTGTGTCTCAACTAAAATCTTTGCCGGAGTCAAGATCTAAGAAGCTTGTATGTGCATGTGTGTAATTTGTCACTTGTTCCCCTGAAAACCCAGGGTTTCTTTTTCAGGTCAAACATTCTCACCAACAAAGTTGAGCTTCAAAGGATCCCCACTTTCTCCAAACCCAGGGAAAGCCTAAGAATTTGTTTTTCTCTTTACCATCAAGTATTCTCAAGCTCAGAATCATCAATCCTAATTGAGAATTAGCATTCTCAATCCTAGAATCTACAGATTTTCTTTTCCTCTTGAGAACCTAAAGTTATTACTGAGGAAAAAGAAAGCACAGGAAACAGGTAACCGAAAAGAATCATTTGCTTCCTCAATGTAACACTAAAGAAATGGAAGTCTTGGGGCTCACAGTGGTTTTCAGTGCATCTCAAATCACTAGAGCTTTTCATACAATTCTTACCTTCCTGCCAGTCTTTTAGCTTAATTTCACAGCAAATAAGAGGGGCTCCAACTCTGCCAGTAGTATAGTCAGTAACTATGAAGGAAAAAGTAACAAACATATTAGCATACTACATTTCAGATTTGCACCAATGTACTGGGAATACTGGAGTTAGAGCCAGAGTCTGAAAGATGACAAAAGAAGAGAGAGTACAAAGTGTGATCAATTTTCAGTATTTCACCTTCATTTCAAAAGTGCAACTGATTCCACTGTTGTTACGTCATTTTTGTTTTACCTGGTTATGTTTTACAAGATTATGTACAAAAATCTCTATTAAAGGTGGAGTGATGGTTCCACCATTATCTACCAAAGATTCTGATAAGACATATTTGCTATAACACTAATTGGCTGTGTAACATGCACAAGGTACCTAACCTCTCTAAGCCCTCAAATCTAAGAAATGGAGATAGTAACAGAATCTATCTCATATAGGGATATGCTGTGAGGATTTTTTTGTTTTGTTTTGTTTTGTTTTTGAGTTGAAGTCTCAATCTGTTGCCCAGACTGGAGTGCAGTGGCCGCTCCCGGCCACTGCAGCCTCGACCTGCGGGGCTCCGGCGATCCTTCCGACTCAGCCTTCCAAGTAGCTGGAACTACAGGCGCGCACTACCATACCCGGCTAATTTTTTTGATTTATTGTAGAGATGAGGTCTTGCCAAGTTGCCCAGGTGGGTCTCGAACCCGCGGGCTCAGGCAATCCACTCACCTCAGCCTCCCAAAGCATGGGATTACAGGCTGAGCCACCGAGCCTGGCTTGCTGTGAGGATTAAATGAGATGACATGTGGACAATGCTTAACACTTCTTGGCACAAACTAAGTGTTCAAAATATGTTAGCTGCTGTTATCAAACATCATCATGATGATATTATCCCTTTGAGTTTGTGACTATTCTAGCAATAAACAAATATTTATGAACAGCCTATTATGTACCTAGCATTATATTAAATATTGTGAGGAAAGTAATAAAGGATAAGGAGACCCTGCCCTCAATGACCTTACAAACAAACTACCTGAGAAGAAATTCAGGTGAAACAATTCAGAGTACATTTATTTTTCTTTTTTCTTTTCTTCTTTTGTATTTTTTGAGTCGGAGTGTCACTCTGCTACCCAGGCTGGAGGGCAGTGGCACGCTCACGGCCACCACAGCCTCAACCTGCTGGGTTCAGGCAATCCTTTTGCCTCAGCCTTCCAAGTAGCTGGAACCACCGGCATATGCCACCACACCTAGCTGATTTTTTAAAAATGTATTTATTGTAGAGACAAGATTGCGCCAGGTTGCTCAGACTGGTCTCGAACCCCTAAGCTTAGGTAATCCTCTTGCCTTTGCCTCCCAAAGTGCTGGGATTACAGGTGTGAGCCACCATGCCCAGCCAGAGAAGATTTAAATACTAAACTGCCTTGTACTGATGGTGAGCAGACTCCAGAAATCAATGTAAAATGAAGTAGTCGGGAATGATTTTACTGAAGAGTTGGGCATTAAAAGGTAGCTGTAATCAATTAGCAAAAAGGACATTCCAAAAGGAGGGAAAAAAAATACAACTTTGAACAATTATCACAATACTGTAAGAAAAAGATTGCCAGCAGTGGGAAACTGTCGGGGGTGGGGGGGATTAGCAGTAGTGGGAATCTGCCAGAGGGGGCACACTTCATCAACACGGGTACCTGCATAATGAACATTTGTATACCTAACCCTGAATTGTACCCTATATCTTTAAAATAAAAAAAAATTAAAAAGAAAATACAGAGAGGTGAGACCACAAATGCCTGTATGAGAAAGAGGCAGTAAGACTGGCTTGTCTGGAGAGAAGCCAGGCATGTGGGGAAAATAATAGAATATAACAAATAAATACACTGGTGCCAGATTAAAGATATCTTGGAAGCTAGGTAAAGGAAGGTTTAGATTTGATACACTTGTTATCAAGTAGTAGGTCTAATAAAAGTGGTGCCTAATAAAAGAATACAGTATGAATTAGAAGTGATATAATGTAGGCTGGCAAAGCCATTGAAAGGCTGTTAGCTTAGCGCTTTATGGAACGATAAAAAGTTGGATGACAAAGGAGGCATGAAGGGAAAGCAGCAACCTAATGAAGGAATGGGAAGAGTTGATGACAATTACAGATGTGAAAAAATAAGCAATCAGATGACTTCAAAGCTGATACCCTGAATGACTTTAAGGATGGCAATACAGCTGACACAAGCAAGTAATTTGTAAATGGAGAGACAGTTTGGGATAATGCCATTGATTTTGGACACAATGACCTTACAGTGAAAATAAGATCATCCAAAAAAAATCAATTCCTACATCCAGTGTTTCTCAACCCAAAGGGATTTTGCTCCCCAGGGGATATTTGGCAATGTTTGGAGGTGTGTTTCATAACCACAGCTGTGGTAAGTGGGTTACTACTAGTTTCTGATGGCTAAACATCCTGCAACGCATAGGAGAGCCCTCAACAACAAATAATTCTCTGGTTCAAAATTTGAACAAAGGCAAGGTTGAGGAATCTTGCTTTAGGCTGTTGAAAATGACACAAAAGAAGGCAAAGAAGAAGTCAAGAAAGGAATATAGATTCAAGAGGGAACATAAAAGTGATACTTCATTTTTATTATTATTTTTTTTGAGTTGGAGTCTCACTCTGTCACCCAGACTGGAGTGCAGTGGCCGCTCCTGGCCACCGCAGCCTCGACCTGCTGGGCTCCGGCGATCCTTCCACCTCAGCCTTCCGAGTAGCCAGAATTACAGGCATGCACTACCATGCCCGGCTGATTTTTGATTTATTGTAGAGATGAGGTCTCACTGCCCAGGCGGGTCTCGAACCCACGGGCTCAGGTAATCCACTCACCTCAGCCTCCCAAAGGCGCGGGATTACAGGCTGAGCCACCGAGCCCGGCTGGATACTTCATTTTTAATAGTACTGTTTTCTAAAAAAAAAAGTGATCATGCAGAGAAAGAAGAGTAAAGGACCGGTGTGACAGAAATTTTAGGACTGACAATGTGGCACAAATATTTATAAGGTTTAAAAACAAAGGGTATCCATGATACTCTTAACTAAGTATTCATAAAAAAAACTATATAGTTTCGCAGTGCATCTGATATTACTTAAGAGGTAGTATAAAGTTACCATGGTTTCCAAAGGTAATTCAAATGAATTTTTTTTTTTTTTTTTTTGAGTTGGAGTCTCACTCGGTCGCCCAGACTGGAGTGCAGCGGTGGCTCCCGGCCACCGCAGCCTTGACCTGCTGGACTCCGGTGATCCTTCTGCCTCAGACTTCCAAGTAGCTGGAATTACAGGCATGCGCTACCACGCCCACCTGATTTTTTTTTGATTTATTGTAGAGATGAGGTCTCGCTGCCCAGGTGGGTCTCGAACCCGCGGGTTCAGGCAATCCACTCACCTCAGCCTCCGAAAGGTGCGGGATTACAGGCTGAGCCACCGAGCCCGGCTCAAATGAATTTTTTATATTGGAAAATATAGTTTATTTAGAAAGGAAATTAGAGAGATATATATAGAGAGAGGATATTCACCTTTCCACGGTAGGGAGAGGGAGCCAAAGCCAGGAAACATGGCAGACAAGGCTCAAAGAGCCATGTGGACACACTAGAGTTTAACAAAGCAATGGCTAGAAAGTAAATTAGAGAGAAATAGGGGGTGATTCACCTTCCCAAGTTATGGGAGGGGGCCAAAGCTTTGGAAAACATGGCCAGACCACAGCTTAGCAGAGCAATGACAATGCAAATGAATTTTACTAGTAGAGTTTGATATAAAATATTTGCCACATTAACAATGCTTACCAGAAAACAAACAAACAAACAAACAGAAAAACCAATGCTTACCTTCAGTAACTGTCCCAGCACCACATGACTCCGTCAGTCCATAACCCTGGCCAATCGGGCAACAAAAGCAGACATTCATGAATCGGTGTGTCTGAGGAGACAGTGGGGCACCTCCAGATAGCATCATGCGGACATTCCCTCCCAGCAGAGCCTTCACCTTTTTAAACAGTAACCTTGATATAATGGGGAGGATAAATAATTTTAATACATGCATACATTATTCTTAGCAACACACTAATTTATAAGCTTTGGGAAAGATTCCTCAACTTGGGTTGAACATCTAAATGTCAGAATCACAGTGATAATGAGAAGTTAACAAAGCAGCAACTAGCAACATCTTGAAAAAGATTTCCTTAAAAATGTAAAAAAGAAAAAAAAAGCACAGTGCTAAGAAACTTCTCTGACACATAGTAAATGAAAGAAAGTGACGATGCCAGAGGAAAAAGTTTTAAATTATCTTTAAAACATTCAGTCACCTATCTTATCTTTCTGCCAATGAAAAAATGCTTCCCCATATGAATATAATAAAATAACTATTATATTCATATACTTACTACACTATTTTATGAATACAATAAATAAATAGGAAACCTTCAGGCAGAATAAATTTTGAAGATCATGTTTTTTAGTTAGTAATGACACTTTTTAAACTCAAGTGTCAATTCTAAAGTCTATTGTAGTTTTTCTTCATGAGACAAATTTTTATAATAAAATCATAAATATTTACTCAATTAAATTTTTTTAATTTTATTTTAAAGATTTGGGGGGTTGGGCTCGGTGGCTCAGTCTGCAATCCCAGCATTTTGGGAAGCTAAGGTGAGTGGACTGCCTGAGCCTGTGGGCTCGAGATCAGCCCAGGCAACTTGGCAAGACCTCGTCTCTACAATAAATCAAAAACTAGCCAGGTGTGGTAGCATGTGCCTGTAGTTCCAGCTACTTGGAAGGCTGGGGCGGAAGTATCGCCAGAGCCCAGCAGGTTGACGCTGGGGTGGCCACGAGCGTGCCACTGCACTCCAGCCTAGGCAACAGAGTGAGATGCCAACTCAAAAAAAAAAAAAAAAAAAGATATGGGGTACAATTCAGCATTAAGTATACAAATGTTTATTATGCAGGTTGATGAGGTGTGTCTCCCCCTTCCCTGGCAGAATCCCACTACTACCAATCCTGCCCCCATCCCCCGGCAATTTCCCACTACTGACAATCCCTTTCTTATAGTATTATGATAACTGTTCAAGGTCCACTTATGAGTGTATTTACTCAACTTTTAAAACTCATTAAATTCCCAAGATCAGAGTCCAGGGTCCTCTGCTTGCTGTATAAACAATGAGACTTAGAATAAAAGAGAGATTCAACCTTATAACCATGGTAGCAATATTCAAACCAAATTAACATTTACTCATTCATCTTCTAATATAAAAACACAAAAAGACTTACAGGCTCAAATGACAGAGCCTATGAAATGTACTTACAGATTGCAAAGAGGAGCATCATATCCCTTTTTGATTTGTTCCAACTTGTAATCATACCCTATCTTGAACAGAGTTTTCTGAACATAATTCATCTCTTGGACTTTGCTCATAACATTCTTATAAATTCTATCCATGATTTCCTAAAAAGTAAACAAAATATTCAATAATCTGAAAAAAATGGAGACAGCCTTTAGTTGAAGATACCTTATTTACAACACCTTAAGTAAAAGTCTTTAGTACAATGGACATATTATTACAGAATCAATTTCATTGACTTTACTTATTCACTCCTTCAAAAACACTAAGGATACGAAGAGGGGTTTCTTCGGTGCTATACATTAAGTTCATCTAAATTATTATTATTATTATTATTATTATTATTATTATTATTATTTTGAGTTGGAGTCTCATTCTGTTGCCTAGGCTGGAGTGCAGTGGCACACTCATGGCTACTGCAGCCTCAACCTGCTGGGCTCAAGTGATCCTTCCACCTCAGCCTTCAAATTAGCTGGAACTACAGGCACGTACCACCATGCCAGCTAATTTTTTTTTTTTTAATTGTAGAGACGAGGTCTTGCCAAGTTGCCCAGGCTGGTCTTGAACCCCTGGGCTCAGGTAATAATCTCACTTTCACCTCCCAAAGTGCTGGGATTACAGGCGTGAGGCACTGTGCCTAGGTGAATTTTTAACCTAGCTGCATTTTTAAGAAACGTTAACTAGAGTGTAGAGAATTCACTCAGCTCTCACAGAAAGACAATTTTTCTTTTAAAATTCTCTTCCCAATATATTCACTTATTCTCAAACAATAATCCCAGCACTTTGGGAGGCCAGCTAAGTTGAATCTGATCCTGATGCTTTTTCCTTTATTATTACAACCTTGTGAGCTTCTGACAGCACAGCAGACAACACGACAGTTTCAAAAATCTTATGTCCCTATAATTTGGGCATTTCTATTACATTTTAATGGAAGCAAGTATAACTAAAAAGAATAGAATTGTTGAGCATAACAACTTGGAAACCAGAGGTAGGACCAGGCTTGAGGTATACTGACTCCTAGGCTAATAAATACAAAACAAAAAATAAACAGCCCAGACTATCACTAAATGATAGGTCTTTGTTTGTTTGTTTTGCTTTGCTTTGTTTTCTGTTTGAGTCAAAGTCTCACTCTGCTGCCCAGGCTGAAATGCAGTGACATGATCACAACGATCATAGCTCACTGTAGCCTCAACCTACTGGGCT
This sequence comes from Carlito syrichta, assembly GCF_000164805.1. NCBI lineage: Eukaryota > Metazoa > Chordata > Mammalia > Primates > Tarsiidae > Carlito > Carlito syrichta. The sequence goes on along the minus strand of NW_007259658.1, from coordinate 177,983 downwards.
CAGGCGATCCTTCCACCTCAGCATCCAGAGTAGCTGGGACTACAGGTGCGCACCATCACACCAAGCTAATTTTTAAAATTTTTTTGTACAGACGTTTTGGTATGTTGCCCAGACTAGTCTCAAACTTCTGGGCTCAAGCAATCCACTCACCACAGCTTTCCAAAGTGCTGGGATTATAGGCATGCATGAGTCACTGTGTCTGGCCATCAATTAATGTTTTCTTGAAATTACTTGCCACTAATTAATAAGAATTATTGCATAAAGCACATCTACTTAAAAATACCTCTTTCTAAATATTTAAAACATCAATTATCAGCATAAATTAAGGTGTGCTATAATGCATAACTTTATGGATGATTCTTTCAATGTTAGAATAAAGTCATTCACAAATGAGGACAGCAGAACTATCCCTTTAAAAGGCTACCATGGCACAAACAGCAGATACTCTTGCTGTTGTCCTGCCCATTGTGCCCTTCACAACATATTTTCTCTTTAACAAATCTTTCTAAAAAAAAAAGGCCGGGCTTGGTGGCTCAGCTGGTAATCCCAGCACTTTGGGAGGCCAAGGCGAGTGAACTGCCTGTCGCTGATTTGAGACCAGCCCAGGCAACTTGGCGAGACCTCGTCTCTAAAATAAATAAAAAGCTAGCCAGGCATGGTAGCACATGCTTATAGTTCCGGTTACTTGGAAGGCTGAGGCGGAAGGATTGCCAGAGTCCAGCAGGTTGACACTGGGGTGGCTGTGAATGTGCCACTGCACTCCAGCCTGGGTGACAGAGTGAGACTCCAAATAAAAAAAAAAAAAGATATCACAACATTCCAGCATTGTACAATGCTGTTTTCTCCATTCTACAAAAGGAATCATCATTGAATAACTGAAATATTTCTCTAGATCTACGACTGAGAAATCTCAATCGCTTTCTAGCAGGACTTTAATATCCTATTATCATCTCTTTTAAAAATCATATGGGATCTTAAAAACAAAAAAGTGCATGGAAGAGAGATGTGTGAAAATCATGTCCAGTGTTCCTTCCAATACTAGATAATAATCACAGGCATGTGATCAAAGTAAGGAACATGATACAGTTGCAACACACTGGCAGGGTTTATTGTTATCACATGAAGTCACCCTTTATCTCAACCTAATATTACATGATATTCAACTGAGTCGCTGCTGATAAAAAGTAGTGACTCATTCTGAATTTTCACATTGTGAATGTTACAGTACTAAATCAATCTTTCATTCTGACCCAGTAAAGAAACTAAAATAAAATCTATCAAAAACAATTCTCAATAAAAAGATTTTTTTTTTTTAAAGGCCTTTCATCTGTTGGTGGGAGTGTAAACTAATGCAACCTCTGTGGAAAGCAGTGTGGTGATTCCTAAAAGCTCTAAATATCAACCTCCCATATGACCTCGCAATCCCCCTACTGGGAATATATCCTGAAGAACTCAAATCACCCTATAAAAAAGATACCTGCACACGTATGTTTATCACAGCGTTGTTCACAAGCAAGAACCTGGAAACAACCATGCTGCCCATCCAAAGAGGACTGGATTAAAAAAATGTGGTACATACACGATGGAATACTACGCAGCCATAAAAAAAGAACAAAATCATGAATTTTGCAGCAACCTGGATGGAACTAGAGTCTATAATACTGAGTGACCTCTCACAGAAACAAAGATCCGAGTATCACATGTTCTCACTCATATAATGGACCTTGAACATCCAATGTAATACTATAAGAAAATGGCTGACGGTACTGGGAAACTGGCAGGGGGTGGAAGATGGGATTAACAGTAGCAAATATCTGTCTGGGGATGGGGAAACACCTCTTATCAACAGGGTACCTGAATGAAACGTAATTGTATACCTAACCCTTAACTGTACTCCACAACATCATAATAAAAAATATTGATTAAAAAAAAAAAGG
>NW_007259658.1:142095-175448 GCF_000164805.1 Carlito syrichta | reverse complement strand
CCTGGACTCAGGCAATCCTCTCACCTCCACCTCCCAAAGTGCTGGGATTACAGGCATGAAGCCACTGCACCTGGCATCAAGGTTTGTTGAGTCACCAATGGTCTAGCAACATAGGAGACCATTTATTATCCCAAGGCCTCAAGAAGTAAGTGTCATTAAAACCTAAAAGATGACTGTAGCCATGGCAAAGACCTGGTTACAGCCAATGGGAAAGGTTCCACAGGAACCTGCCAACTGCCAAAATTCACAGCCCAGGAGGGAAGAAACAAAGGTAATAGGTATGCAAACCTCTCTCTTTCTGTCCTCTAATCTCTTATCAATGTCTCCAATTGGTTGAACTCAGCCAGAAATCACAAGGCAAGGAAGTCCTGGTAATTCACCCTAGAAGTTAGCCTCCCAAGGCATAAAGCAGGGCAGGGAAGAATGGGCAATGGGCAATTAAGAGGATAAAAAGCCTATCTGCTAATTCCTTCTTATCATTCAGGTCTAAAGTCAGAGATTACTTCCTTGATGTCTCAGCCCTTCCCCCTTCCTGTGTTCTTTGATACAGTTTACTAGGGAATCCTGTACACTGGGTAATGAAAACAATATATTGTTTCCCAAAATCAAACAACAACATAAAACAGTCCTAAATAGCCATAGCGGTTAAGAAGATTTTAGTATCAGACTGGTAGAGTTCAAGCTTTGATTCCACCACCTATGACTTTGGGGCAAGTTTCCTTCTTTATAAGATGGGAATATAGCCCACCTTGAAGAGTCTTATGGAAGATTAAGTCAAATAATCCAAAGACATTTAACATGGTGCCTGGAACATAGGAAGCACTACACTAGCTACTATTAGCATCATTCTAATTCGGTTTTAGTCAGAAGCGTCTCCCTTTATTTCGAAAACCTGCTGAATTCTACAGTACCTCTAAATAAAAAGGCAAAGCCTTCTCTGACGTAGTCTACATCTTTGGTTACTTGGTAATTTTGTTATTAGAAGCTAAAAAGACTATATGGTATCTTTCATCTGTAATTCTTAGAAAATTGGGCCAAATACTTTATTATCTAATCTCAGACTTTCCATTAGCAAAAGTAGTTCTGTGAAAGATTTTGGGATAAGCTTTAAATTCTGATTTAACACAAACAGTAGTGATACATGGTCTTCTTGGGGTTTTTGAAGCATAAAAATGCTGGAACATATTTGATTATACAAACTTGAAACATCATGTTAAATGTTTCAAAGTGCATCATTACAAGGCTATCGAATGTAATATCTTGTTTTTTCAAAAGGTGGTATTTCACATAAGGATTTTTAACATCTAGAATTAAACTATTTTACTTTGGGAGTTCTCTCAAATTTTTAGCTTCTTTTTTTTGGGGGGGTGATCAGAATCTCATTTTGTCACGCAGGCTAGAGTGTAGTAGTACGCTGCTCAAGGCCACTGCAGCCTCGACCTGCTGGGTTCAGGTGACCCTCGCACCTTAGTCTTCCAAGTAGCTGGAATTACAGGCGTGTGCCACCACACCCAGCTAATTTTTTGATTTATTGTAGAGACGAGGTCTCACCATGTTGCCCAGGCTGGTCTCGAAATCACAGGCTCAGGCAACCCTCTTGCCTCCACCTTCCAAAATGCTGGATTACAAGTGTGAGCCACTGTGCCCAGCCAAATTTTCAGCTTTTCTTAGTTCATAAGAAGGTCAGGAGGGATTACATTCTAGGCTCAGCTTTGTCACTAACCAGCTCCATAACCTTGGATATGCTACCTCAGCTCTCTGGGGCCTCAGCACTCTGAGATGGCCTAGGGTTTCCAATTATCACATCAGGTAACCTGAACAAGATCATTTTAATTACCTAATTTTCAAGTATCAGCAAACACTAACAGGTATACATTTCAGAAACTTGCCATTTCATCTTTCCCAGTATGGTATCTAAGATTTTAAGGAACACATTTGCCATGATTTCAAAAAGGTAAAATAATTTTAAAATGTACACATATATCTAAGAGTATTACTTTTAAAAAGTCCAAGTGCAAGCAATAAATTATGTAAATGTTTATATTCATATCCTATACTCACCGGAACAGCAGCCATGAGTGTAGGCTTCAGTACAGTACAGTCTCCTTTGCTTCCTTTTTTGATTTTGCTGGACTACATTCAAGAAAAGGTAAATATGATCAGAGAAACCAACCTTAGCAAAAATGTTGCAATTCTAGTATTAAGAACACATACAGAAGTTGCACATGGAATTTGATCTTCTATTGCTCTATGAGTTATTTGCCAACAACTAACATAACTCACAAGTCTGAGGTTGTGCTTTATCCTGTAGATTACTGCTTCTAGAACATTTCGGCCCTGCTTAGAGAAACTCTGATCCAGGATGACAAAAGAATAGAATTTTTTTAACGTGTAAGCATGGTTTATTAAAATATTCATCATACACTGCTTTCTTTCAGTAAATGGAAGAGTTGGGTGCATGAGAAGTATTTTTTAGGTGAAAGTATACATACCTGAAAATAACATTATGCTTTCCCTATAGGGACCTCCTAGGTCTATAGAGATAGGAAGCATAAAAATGCCAAGGGAATCATGCTTTCTTTTTCTTTTTTCCCTAATAGCTTCAGGGGCACAAGTAGTTTTTGATTATATGGATGAAATGTACAGTGGTAAAGAAGTCTGGGCTTTAAATGTATGAGAATGAGATATTTTAATGACTCAAACATTCTTGTTAATAATGTATCATAGCCGGGCTCAGTGGCTCAGCCTGTAATCCCACACCTTTGGGAGGCTGAGGTGAGTGGATTGCCTGAGCCCGAGGGTTTGAGACCCCACCTGGGCAGCGAGACCTCATCTCTACAATAAATCAAAAAAAATCAGCCGGGTGTGGTAGGGCATGCCTGTAATTCCGGCTACTTGGAAGGCTGAGGCGGAAGGATTGCCGGAGCCCAGCAGATCGAGGCTGCGGTGGCCGGAAGTGGCCACTGCACTCCAGTCTGGGCGACAGAGTGGGACTCCAACTCAAAAAAAAAAAAAAAAATGTACCATCGGGCAACCCCCTCAGGTCCCCTCCCACTGTGGGGAGCTTTTCTGTCCTCTCAATAAATCCTGCTTTTTAAAAAAAGTGTCATCAAATATAGCATAGACTACGACTACATTTTCAAAAACAAAAACAGTTAAGACAGACTTAACACTAAAACAAAATTGAAGGTAATTTTAACTCTCTTTGACTAATCAATAGACAAAGCCACTTCTCAAAGTCACCACTATGGGTATAAATTAACATCATACAGAAATCTTAATTTGATGATAATCTAGTTGGTAGGATATGAAGATACTGCCAGGAACTAAGTGAGGATACACATGCACCTAAATACATAAATGCAAACAGATACATTTTTTCTTTCTTTCTTAAACATATAAATACTATTTGAAAATTCAATCCACAGAACTACCAGCTTGGAATTTCTACAAAAAAGGTATTACAATTTCTAACTGTGAGCACCAAAGACACATCTTCTTACCAATGGCATGTGTTATGGAGACTTTCCAACAAAGGGCCTGGGGGGTCTAAAAAATGACAGCTGGACCTCCAGTGTTGGGAGGAGCAGAACCACACCTAGAGTCAAGTCTTTCCTACCTATATTCCATACTTTCAGCATCCTGAACTCCATGGTTTCCTCAATAGCTCTTTTTCCCCCTATGCCTGGTTGAGGCTTTACTATAGCAACTATTCCAAGGAAGAGATAAAACAGAACCTTGGACAGTAGGTATTACATGCATGATTTGAAATGAGCTAAAAAAAAAACCATGAGTTTACCCCACCCATTTTTGGGCTTTCTGCTATGAACTACAGAGAGAAAGAACAACCCTGATTTAGTGTAGCATGCTGAGGGCCTTTGGAGATGCTGCAGTGATATCTAATAGAATGTACTGTGATGATTAAAATATTCTGTATTTGTGCTAACCAGTATGGTAACCATTGGTCACACGTAAGTTATTGAGAACTTGAAATGTGGCTAGAGCAAATGATAAATCATTTTTTCCATTTAAATTTAATTAATTTCTATTTAAATATGTAGCAAATGGCTACTGTACAAGACAGCACAACTCAAGAGAAAACTCAGAGAAAGGCTAGGCCAAAAGTCTACCATATCTCCTTCCAAAAAACTCATCAATGCTCATGTGTAGTATGTCAAAAAGACTTAATATATTTATATTTTCTATATTAGCTCTCAAGAGGAAAAATCTAATGGAGAAAGATGCAATTATTCATTTTAAAATATGTAGATAGCCGGGCTCGGTGGCTCAGCCTGTAATCCCGCGCCTTTGGGAGGCTGAGGTGAGTGGATTGCCTGAGCCTGCGGGTTTGAGACCCGCCTTGGCAACTTGGCGAGACCTCATCTCCACAATAAATCAAAAAATCAGCTGGGTGTGGTAGTGCATGCCTGTAATTCTGGCTACTTGGAAGGCTGAGGCGGAAGGATCGCCAGAGCCCAGCAGTTCGAGGCTGTGGTGGCCAGAAGTGGCCACTGCACTCCAGTCTGGGCAACAGAGTGAGACTCCAACTCAAAAATAAAATAAAATAAAATAAAATATGTAGATAAAGCAATGCTAACAAATCCACAGGGCTATTTACAGCTGCATATTGCTCATGGAAGCTATTTTTGAAGTCAAGGAGAAAGTTTTAACTGAATTAAAATAGCTTGTGTTTTAGTAATACGTTCTCAGCCAAACAACATAACTTAATAATGATCATGCCAATGAACTGAAAAGTCTGTTACCTGGTCAGATAGTGTAAGTGGAGAAGAATATCCAATCCTACAGCCATAGGTAAAGCAAGATATCTCTGCTGTCAATTCCAGCACATGAGCCAGAGGCAAGTAGCCGATATATGTGTCCTTTGGTCTAAAACAAACAAACAAAAAAGAAACATGTTGACAATTAAAAAGGCATCTGAAGTTAGAAATATCAATAATTTTATAATTTTAATACAGAATGAGTTTTGAGAAGGCTGAACATGAGCTCTGATTTCTGAGAAGAAAGTTGAGTAAGTCTTTCTTACCCCAGTCCAGGTATTCTTTCACACTGGCCTGTCATTCCAGCTATCAAGTTGCTGTGATGCATCATCACTCCCTTAGGTCGGCCAGTAGAACCACTGGTATACATGACGATGGCCATGTCTGAAGGTGTTGGTCTACTTGGAGGAATGCTCGCTACATGAATGAGAAAGCACCACATTTTCTTCAGTTCAAAAGTTAAATTACTGAATAATGATAAGATATTTAGATTTTTCATAATGATAAACTATTAGTAGAGAGTATTTGCTTTAAATCAGCAAAACAAAAACAGTTACAAATTCTGGCTAATTACAATGAGAATTCCAAACTCAATTTGGCTCGTTTTCTGGATGTTTAGCCTAATCCCTGTCTGCCCATGCTTATCCACAGTGTTGTATATAGCGCAATGTTATGAAAAGATTTCCAGGACTTCGGAGAATCAGGAGGATAGAGTATGTATGGTTCTCAGGCCTCAGTTTTCTCACCTCTAAAATGAGATAGTCAGACTAGATTGTGATTCCTAATCACTGGGGGACATAAGAACCACTTGCACAGGTAAATAAAATACTATTTCTGGACCTCATTTCTGAAAATTCAGATTCAGTAAGTCTGAGATGGAACAAAAGCCCCACAGATGACTCTTATACATACCCCTGATTGAAAATCGCTGGACTTGATCTTTAAGGTGACTTCAACACTAAAAATCTAAGGTGCTATGCTTTCAAACAGCACACTGGAGCTTCTACTTTCAAGGCAATGTACTATGCTAGTCGGTCTAGTAACCTCCTTTCAAGAATGCACCAACATGGCCAAAGTTCCACAGATGTATCATCAGAATTAAATACAAGTTTAACAAGATGGTTAGGTTTTTAAAAATCTGTTTACAAAAATGATTTACATTTTTATACATCAGTGAAAATAAAAATTTTAAACAATGATATATACCACTGAAACAACCAAAGATAAAGTTATACTTAAGTTGGCTGATGCCTTTCTTAAATATATGCACTGTCATAGTTTATAAACCAAGAAAATAGGGACTGCATATTTCCTCTGATGATTAACTGAAGCAGCAGCAGTAGCTACGTTAAGTTCTTCTCAGTCTAAGGACATGATGTGACACTTTGCTTCTGCCCATTTTTGAATAAGCATGCAAACACAACTGCCCTGTCAGGTAAAGTACCACAGAAATATACATATCCTATCTACTGTAGAGATGAGTGGGTGGCCTATCACATTACTGCTCATAGAAAATTATGATGCCTGCTACCTCCTTAGTTTTGTGCCAATACCCTTTGATGAAACAGCAGAATTGGCAACAGATCCCAACCAAGCAGGACTTCTCAGTCAAGTTTACCCACTCTTGCAAGGTCAACCTGGTGTTCAGTGACAATTCTTCATGGGTCTCCTGTGTTTCTGCACATTTTTCAAGCAGAGGCAATGACTTTGTTCTGGACTATCTTTTCAAGGATGCCTGCACAGAGGTAGTGTCTCCAGAGCAGATAGCAGGAGTGCTTACTGTCTAGTAAAACAAAGATGATAAGATATTCAGGATCCCTAAACTCAGAGTTCCTCTCCTGTGGCACAAATGCTGGTATGATACTCTATGTTTTATAACTCTTTTTCCAATTAAAGAATTTTAGTGGATTCACTCATGTCCTAACCTACTAAGATAACAAACTCAGAACAGGTGAAAAAACGTCTTTTAAGTGCTATACTTACAGTTTTCTGGCTTGGATCCCAACTCTTCTACTGATTGCATGCTGTGAATTTCAAATCCTTCAGGGTACTCTGCTTTATTGATAGTCTTATTGTCCACATAAATGATGTGTTTAACACAATTGATATCTAACAATGCAGTCTGTTGAACAGAAAGAAAACCCAGCTATTAAATTTGGGCCTGCAATAAAAATTCACTTATCAAATGTTTTTCTGTCTTACAGGATAACACCACCATGAATTAAAAGAACGTTTCTTTCTTTTTTATAATCAATATTTTTATTATGATATTGTGGGATACAGTTAAGTTAAGGGTCAGGTATACAAATACGTTTCGTTCAGGCACCCTTGTTGATAAGAGGTGTTTCCCCGTCCCCAGACAAGATATTTACTACCGTTAATCCCATCTCCCTCCCCCCCATAGTTTCCCACTACTGTCAGTCATTTTCTTATAGTATTACATTGGATGTTCAAGGTCCACTATATGAGTGAGAACATGTGATACTCGGATCTTTGTTTCTGTGAGAGGTCACTCAGTATTATAGACTCTAGTTCCATTCAGATTGCTGCGAAATTCATGATTTTGTTCTTTTTTATGGCTGCATAGAGGACTGGATTAAAAAAATGTGGTACAAAAGAACATTTCTTATTTACCTTAAGTTTACTTTCCAGAAGTTCAACACTAGTAATCAGATAGGACGCCTCAGATTCATTTAGCCCATGGACTACTGCTTCTTTGCCAAGTGTGGCATATAAGGTCACAACTACATAATAAAAAATAAACAAAAATATTAAATGATAAACATTTATTAGAAAGATATACTATTTAAGTCAACCTTTGATGACAGGCGCACTTACAGACACAAAAACATTTTAAAATTTAATTTGATGTCATAGTCTCTGCTATTACCCTTCAACCTTGCTTCAAACTCCCTAGTAGCCCAAAGTTTTCCTTACAAATTCCCAGAACTCCAACTTTCTAAACCTGAAGAAATCCAGAAATAGTGACATTTTGCCACAACTAGTAAAAAAATCAATTGAAATGCTCCTGCCTAACCCCCCTTGTGGTACACATTTTCATTGGTCACAGCCCCAAAGAATGGATACATCCTTGAAAATTTTTAGGAACTCAAGTAGAATATCAGCCACAAATAATGTTCTTATTCCTTCCAAGAAGCTTTTTTAATGAGTCCAATGTTCAGTGCAATTGGTGACCTCCACACCTTAACTGGAGGGGTCAAGATCTACTTCTTGGGGTCTCCAGACAAAGATAACATAAATTGAAACCAAGATCAGTTAGAATCTAAGGACATCTGCTAAACTTAGAACAGACTTAGAAATTCAGCTCTAGGCTGGTTACCAGAAACAGCAATATGGCTAAGAATAGTCACTTTTCATGAGCTGTTGATTGCTCAAAGTGAATAATGGGTCTATAGGGGATCATTTTCATATGATCTATTTTTGTTTATTTGAAGTGCAAACTCTTTATTCCTACCCTATAGTGTTCTATTTCATTCAGCAAACAACTGAGTGCTTAGTATATACAAGGCATTGTCCTGGACTCAATTTATATTTCTTGCATAATGCGAAAAACAAATGCTTGAGAATCAGAAATATACCCAGTTTTACTGGGTAATGCCAATTCAAGCTGTCACATGCTTATTTCACATATAAAATGGAATAAACAAATAAATTAATAGATAACGAGGTCTCAAGTGAAGGAACGAACTAATCTTATCCTAAGCAAAGTTTTTGTTGTTTTAATTATTAGTTTATATATCTTTTAAAAAAATACTCCCAAACACCAAATCTTTCAGGTACAATTCATCTCCAATTGAAAAGTAAACTTCTAAATTATATCCATTAAGCTGACAATTACCATACCAGCTTTTAGAAGTTACCATCATTAACAGGAGTTATTGGATAGCATTTAACTACAACATTACACACTGTTTTATGGGCAGAAAATGGCTAAAGGACACGTACACTGAAAACAGGAGCATTTCAGAATAATTTTCCCATGCAAGCAAAGCCCCCTCTCTTCCCTTCCCAAAACATACGGCACTTACGAGGAAAGTTGTACTTAAAGCAGGTCTGTGCTGCAATCATCCATTCGGCTCTGGTCTCACAGAAAATAGCAATGGTGTTCTTTGGTTTTAGTCCCAATGCAGTGAGTCCACTACCGAAGTTATTCACTCTGCGGTTCACTTCGAGATAATTCATCCATTTATAATTCCCAAGAATTAACTGTTAAAGTGAGACATTCTCTAATATTAGTATATTCAACCAAGCAATTAAATACTATCTGAAATGTAAAACTCTATAAATGCCCTGAAGTGAATAGACAGAAGCTATAAGCACCTTCTGAGTAGTTACATAGCATTATAATAAAATGTCAGCATATGTTAAGTGCACTCAATTTATGATCAAACAAAATGTACCTTCCTCTTTAAAAGAATGCATAAAAATACTTTACCTTCTTAAAAACCTTTCCATTTGGCTGCATTTCATTTTCTTCACTTAGAATTTCCCTGGTCCCAAGGCTGTCCTTCTTCCCAAACTTGGATACAGCATGGTCAAATAATTTATCCAAAGTATCTGCTCCAGGGATGTCTATGACAGCTAGCGAGTCGAAGTGTGTGACAGAGCGATATGGACTTCCAGGTTTGTCTGAAGTGGGTTTAGCTTTTATTCTCTTTGCCATAGCGTTTTTCTTCTTGGCATTGGTAAGAAAATACCATGGAATAAATATAAGGGCACTGTATATTGTTATTATCAAGTGGACAGGCAGCAAAATAATGGTGAGCACATTTAGTTTAAGTTTCATAGTGGAAAGACTTCTAAAATGGTGCTTATTTCTTGTTATTCTTTGGCTTCTGAAAGCCTTATTTTGCTGAAGAAGGCAATAATGGAAGCAGCAGTGAGAGTAGCAGTATAGCCAAGGCAGTTCAATCTTAGTGGTACAGATAAAAGTTAGTAATCTTTGGAAGCCGACAATAAAGTACACCTGTAGGTGAAGACAATGAACCAGGCAGAGAGCAGAAAAAAAAAAAAAAAAGAATATTAACAAGTTGATAGCATAATTGATTTCAATACTCAGGTCTTATTAGTTTACACAATTGATTTGATACAGAAAGCTGAAATAACTGGTTTGAAAGACTGGCATTTTCCATTTTTAATCATAGTTGGCATAAATGTTTTTAGAACAACAACTTTTGAATTTAATTTTTTCTAAGTTTCTAGATGTACAGGTACTCTGAACATTATTCTCTAAGTTAGCTGAGTAACATGATGTTAATGCTTACATGAATGCATGAATATTGAATTCTGGCCAAATTTTTGGAGAGTAGGTTATGCCAATAATGAGGTTTCTCTTAAATATACATAGGCAAACTAGGCATCTTTAAATAGGGTTAGGTTTTATATCCAAAAGGTGGAGGGAAACTAGCAATTTAGGTTTATTTCTCAAAGATCAACTAAGAAATATTATTCTGAGTTCTTCATTAAGGTAAATTTCTGAGGAAATGCTATTCACTATCTCCTATTCCCAAAATGGAAGCAAAACAGCTGTGAAATCATTTCCTATGTGTCCACCTGGTGCTCAAAACTATACCAGTTGCCTGGGATTGGTAGTGTAAGTATGAAGTAGTGTTAAATCCTTGCCCTTGCCCCTTATGAGTTAACATTTATGATGCAATTATCATACAAGATAGACCCAGTATTTTTCAAATATAGGAGGGGTGAGGAGAGAAGGAGTAACTAAATTATTTCTTCAAATAAAAAATCATACAGACTTCCCATATATAACACTAAAGTAGAGTTGCTCTCATTGAAGCAGGGATTAAGGATGCCTGGAGTCCCACCCCCAGAATTTTTGGAACCCCAACTCCCTAGGTGACCACTAATGCATTTCAGTATAAGCAATAAATGCAAAAGGAGTTCAGAGGAAGTGTAAAATGACCAAGAGCAACTGGGAGATGCTTTGTGATGATTAGATTTAAGCTGAACCTTATGTTGGGTTTCTGGAAATGGAGAGCATTCTGGGCTTGGGAACCACAAGAACAATACAAAAGCAAGGCCTCTAGGAGAGTTGGGAGTACCAGTAGCAAGGACACTGGCCTGACTGGGGCATAGGGGTACAAGTTGGCTAAACAGGCTATGGTAGCTACAGGATCTGATAAAATAGGCAAAGTAATTTTGATTTGACTAGGTAGAAAACTGGGGGCCACTGAAGGTCAGAAAAACAGTGCCTCTGGAAAGGAACTGCAGAAACAGCTTCAATGATAATATCTAGCAGGGAGTTTGTCTTCAGCTGAGAAAGCTATTTGTAGTGAGCTGCAGCATATTTCAATTATAAAAATCAAAGTATTTGTTCACTTTGAAGAGACAAACTGAAGCCCATCCTTCTGCAACTCGTGAAAACAGACTGACAGACTTAATTCAATTGACCTTCAGCTACTTCTCTGTTTCCATACCAATTACGACAAAATAGTAGGCCTGCACCTTTGTTCACATCCTTTAGCTGAGTGTGGTGAAATAAGCAAGACACTAGAAGTCACGGGGTTTCAATCCTCAGCTCTGCTACAAACTGGCTGTGTAACCTTGAGAAACCCTGAAAGCCTAGGACTGGCATCACACTCAATCAGAAGGCCTTCACCTCACAGAGGTGATGGGCCCCTTTGAAAAATCCAGTGAAAACTATGAATCCAATTCTCCTCAGAATACTAAACGGGTGGACTAGGCTCGGTGGCTCAGCCTGTAATCCCGTGCTTTGGGAGGCTGAGGTGAGTGAATTGCCTAAGCCCGCGGGTTCGAGACCCGCCTGGGCAGCGAGACCTCATCTCTACAATAAATCAAAAAATCAGCCGGACGTGGTAGCGCATGCCTGTAATTCCGGATACTTGGAAGGCTGAGGCGGAAGGGATCGCCAGAGCCCAGCAGGTCGAGGCTGCGGTGGCCGGGAGCGGCGACTAAGTGAGACTAAGTGAGACTCCAACTCAAAAAAAAAAAAAAAGAATACTAAATGGTATACAGAATCTCAAGGGATTTATGAGTTCCTTGAAACCCATCCATGAGCTTCAAAGGATGACAACAATGAACTAAGAATGTATGGCCTAGACAATTTCCTAAGGTCCTTTCAACTTTAAATTATATGATTTACCCTACCTAGAAATTTATTTATCAGTCTCTGATAAAAATTATTGTGGACTTGGGTAGTCATGAAATCTATGATGGGAAGAAAGAGGACTGTTAGAGGCAATCTTGCATATTGAGGACCAGGCACTATGATAGGTACTTGATAGGTACACCTTATCTTGAAGAAATGAATGACCAGGCTCAGCCTGTAATCCCAGCACTTTGGGAGGCCGAGGCGAGTGTATTGTCTAAACCCGCGGGTTCGAGACCAGCCCAAGCAACTTGGCGAGACCTCATCTCTACAATAAATTTTAAAAAACCCAAAACACAGTCGGGCATGGTAGCACATGCCTGTAGTTCTGGCTACCTGGAAGGCTGAGGCGAAAGGATTGTCAAAGCCCAGCAGGTCAATGCTGGGGTGGCCGTGAGCATGCCATTGCACTTCAGCCTGGGCGATGGAGTGAGAATCCAACTCAAAAAATAAAAATAAAAATAACTTCTTACAGGTAATATAAAGGAGTACCAAAAGGAAATTAACTTAAAATAAAAAATAATTATTTCAATATATAAATTATCAGGGACAATATGTCTTCAAATGTCTAAAATGCCCCTAAGAGGTAAGTACCACCCCACCCTCAACTGAGAAACTATAAGGCTGATAATTTTTTTTCTTGAGTTGGAGTCTCACTCCATCACCCAGGCTAGAGTGCAGTGGCATGCTCATGGCCACCCTAATGCCGACCCACTGGGCTCAGGCAATCCTTCCACTTCAGCCTTCCAAGCAGCTAGAACTACAGGCGCGTGCTACCATGGCCAGCTAATTTTTCATTTATCATAAAGACGAGGTCTTGCCGAGTTGCCTGGGCTGGTCTCGAACCCACGGGCTCAGACAATCCACTCACCTCGGCCTCCCAAAGCCGAACCCGGTCCAGGCTGATAATTTAGTTGGATTTAAAGAAGTAGAATACATCTTTTGAAGGGTTTATAATTTAGTTGGATTTAAACTGCATTGCATTTTTTTTTAGTTATTCTTGACATTATATACATTTTAGATTTTATCCAAATTTTCCTTAAGTCTTGGAGGAAGGGAAATTCCTTCTACGTAATCCTTATAGTGCTTAGTATAGTCACATGCACACACACATACAAACACACACACACACAAGGTAAGGCTCAAAGAACATTCAGATGAGAGACTAGAGAGATCTTTTTTGCCCAGAGATTTTTTAATTCTTTCTGGTAGTAATGAGGGGGTCATGGGTCATCCATTTGAATAAAATCTTATATGGATATGAAAACACAAGTATAGATGAACAAAAAGAAAGGGGCTCTGGTACGGGAGACTGTGATGGACTCTGAAGGGACCCCTTGAACTTCCAGTTCTGCTGAATATCTGAACCACTGATGTTGTTGGATCCCTCACCTTACAGGGAAATAAACAAGTTGGAGAGCACAAACTGATCTTTCAAGCACACCAGCCAGTTTTGCCTATCATCTTAAACTTCTTCCTTGTAAGAGGTTTTCTGGAGTTACACTCAGTCTATTGATAAATTCATCTCAAAAAAGATTTAGACATTTGACTTCACTTCAAAAAAAAAAAAAAAGAGTTGGTGTATAAGGGTATGGTGCTGAGCATTTAATACAAGGCTGAGTAAAATATGCCCTCAATCCTTTGTACGCATGTCCGTATGTGTTCATATGCATGGCAGACACAAATAATCATAAGGCAGAATATAAGTCCCATAAGAGAATCAAGAACAAAATGCTGAGGGTATTCAAAAAAGGGGAAAAATGAATCCAGTTTGGGGGGGCGAGAAGAGATGATGGAGGAAGTACAACCATCAAGAGAGGTTTTACACAAAATACAGTATGCGAGAGAGGCATGCAGGATGGGTATATTTTCAAAAGAAGGGAACAAAAACTGGAAATGAGGACAGTCCAACCAGAGAGAACTAACAGATGAGCAAATGGATGGGGGCAGAAGAGTGCAGGATGTATCTGAAAAACAGCAAGTAGTGTAGCCAATGCTTTCATACTTTCTGTGTCAATTACTGCTCCACTTTGATGATTTAAGTCAATAGGAAAATTGAATTATTTCATAGTCAACTTTACTAGAATGCAGCTAGACAATAAAAGACACAAGCATATGATGATTTGGTGATTCAAGGTTAAACACCCTGCTTGTACTGAGGGAAAATGAACTGTTGTCTAACCAGAGAAAGCCTGATATTTGGGGCAGTAAATGTACCGCACTGAGCTTGGAGATCTGGGTTCTAACTTCAGTGTCTGCTATGAAATGTGACTTTGAACAAGTTCTACAACCTCTTACTCAAAAGCTCTATATCAGTAGCTTCATCTGTAAAACAGGAATATTGCTTGTACTGCTTACTTTATAGCATTGCTGGGAGAATCTTTTGTCTTACCCCATTTAAATTCCATGGGCAATCATAATCAATCTCTGCCATACACTCTCAACTCTTGCTGCTCTCTCACTTGGCTGTACTAACTTGGCTAAACCACAACGTGGTTCTATCCTCTCAATGCTGCACAGAGATCACATTGCATTAATCCATTCACTGACCCACTCTTCTGAGTTTCCTACCTTTTCCTCTCTCTTTAGACCACCAACACTCCTCTTCCAGCCTTATTCTCAGCTGCTGACCTGACTTACTATTCTGTGGAGAAAAATGGAAGCAGTCCAAAGAGAATTTCCAGACTCCCATCACTATATCTACCTACCCACTCACATCTGTGGCCTATGCTACTTTCTCTCCTTGACTATGGATCAATTGTTGATGCTCCAAGCTGAGGCCAACCCCCCCTCACTTATGCACTGCACCCTTGTCTATACAAGAAAATGGCAGTGGCACTTTACCAATTCTTCCCCCTCTCTCCTGTCTCAATTTTTCCTCTCCACTGAATCATTGCCATCAGCATCATAGGCTGTTATTTCTTTCACCAAAAAAACACTCTTCTTCTTGTACCTTCTCAGCTGCAGCCTATTTCTTCTTTTTCTCTTTGGGACTCCTTGAAAGAAGTGTCTATGCTCTCTGTTTCCTTGTTCTCTCCTCCTATCTTTTCTCAAGCCTATTATAATCAGGCTTTTGTCTCCTGCCCCTCCACAAAATTGTTCTGATCAAGGTCACCAATGACTTCCATGCTGTTACATCCAAAGGCCAATTAAAGTTCAGTCCTCAGCCAGGCTCGGTGGCTCAGCCTGTAATCCCGCGCCTTTGGGAGGCTGAGGTGAGTGGATTGCCTGAGCCCACGGGTTCGAGACCCGCCTGGGCAACTTGGTGAGACCTCATCTCTACAATAAATCAAAAAATGAGCCGGGCGTGGTAGCGCACGCCTGTAGTTCCAGCTACTCAGAAGGCTGGGGTGGAAGGATCGCTGGAGCCCAGCAGGTCGAGGCTGCGGTGGCCAGGAGCGGCCACTGCACTCCAGTCTGGGTGACAGAGTGAGACTCCAACTCAAAAAAAAAAAAGTTCAGTCCTTATCTTCCTTGACCCACTAGCAGCCTTTAACACAGATGACCTCTGTCTTCTGCTTGAAATTTCCTCATTTGGCTTCCAGGAGGCCATACTCTTCAGGTTTTCTTCCTAAGTTCTCTAACCATTTCTTTTCAGTCTTCTTTGCTGCTTCTTTCTCATCTGACATCTAAATGCTGTGGTGCTCACTCCTTGATTCTTTTCTCTTTATCTATACTTACCCCTATAATGATCTCATTTAGTCTCACAGCTTTAAATAACATTATATGTGGTGATAACTCTCAAATTTCTCCCTCGAGCCTGGAGGGTCCCCTTAAACACCAAATTTGTATATCCAGTTGCTTCCTCAACAGATCCATTTAGATGTCAGTTATGTGCCTCAAATTGAGCATTTTTGAAAGTGAGCCACTGATTGGCCTTCCACAATTTTATTTAACCCAGTCTTACCCGTCTCTGTATACTCCAGTTGCTTTCACCAGAAACCTTGGATTCACCCTTTTACTACCCTCTTTTTCACACATTCCATAGGCAATTCATCAACAAATTCTAAAGACTAGACTTACAAAACAAACATCAAATTCAATTACTTCTCATCACCTCCACTGTTACCATCCTGGTTTAAGCCACTATCATTTCTCATGTGAATAAATGGAATTGCTGATCTAAACTCTCTAATTCCACCTTGTACCGCCATAATAAATTCTAAACTCAGCAGTGAGAGTATTCCTCTTAAAATGTAAGTTAAATTATATCATTCCTCTGCTCAAAAACTTTCAAAGAATCCCCATACGATTCACTCAGAATATAAGCTAAAATCCTTACTATAACCTGCAAGACTATAATCTCTCCCCTACCCCTACACTTTCCCTTCCTACTACGCTTTCCACTGGCATATTCTGCTGGAGTCCCACTTGTTTCCTGCCTCAGGGCCTTTGTACTTTATATTGTCTCTGGCTGGAACGTTCTTCCAAGATACCTACATAGCTTATCCCCTCACCTCAGTTTTTTCTTTACTCAAAGAACACCTTCCCAGTGAGGCTTTCTCCAGCCACCCTCTCTTACAATTGCACCCCCAATACTTTCTAACCCTTTCTTGCATTATTTTTCTCCTTAGCACTTTTCACTATTATACCATGTTTTATTTTTCATGTTTATTGTCTACATCCACATTAGAACAGAAGCTCCACGAGGCAGTTTGCGGTTTGCTGCTGAATCCTCACCTACTAGAACAGTACACCCGCATGTGTTACATGTTCAATAAATTTGCTGGATGAAAAAAAAGAACATACATGGAACTGTTCTGAAACTATAAAGTAAAAATGTATGCAAGTACAATAACCTTAAAGCAGCTAACTTTAGTCAACTTAAAAAAACAATCACTGTCCATACCAATGTCCTAAAAAAATACTATATCCTTAAAATCCCTGGTAATGAGAATATAAACATGTTGTTAGTTGCTTAACAGAAAATAGAAACTGGAAAAACTGCCTGTTGCACAGAGGGAAAAGATTGATGTTATAACAGCATGAAGGTTACACAACGTGCACTATGTGCATTTTCATTGATGCCTTTTACAAAGGTGTGCTGTCCCCTCCCATGTATCAAGAGTGATAACTGCTACCCTACCATGCGTAGAACATGAATTTTGAGTTGCACTTTTCTGAGATCATAGATTTATATGTCAGCCACAAAAAGGCAAGGCATCATCTTCAGTCATGGGATAGTTAATTGCTCCTGTTGAAATTTACCATTCCATATGGGGAATCCTATTAATAACCACTTAGTGAGAATTTGATAAGGGCAAAGCACTGTGCTAAATCCTTTAGATACATTATTTAATTTAATACTTCAGAAAACCCCTTTGAGACAATATCTTCATCTTACAGATGTAACAGACTCAGAGGAATTAAATAGTTTTCTCAAGGTACCGCAGCTGAGTATAGATTTGGACTCAAGTTTATCTGATTTTAAAGTCCATGCTTTAGCTCTGTTGCCTGTGATCTTCATCATACTGGTATAATCTAAATAGATGAGAGTGGCAAACTTTGTATATGAAGAAATTGTAGCAATAATTTTGAGCACTGATCTGTCTGACATCCTAAGACATCTTATGGAATGTCTTTTTATGGGAAGGAGACGCTCTTGAGATATCCAGTAAGTCCTACAAGTTTTGGTGGAAAATCAGATGTCATTTTATTTTATTTTTTGTTTTGAGGACAAGTTTAATGATAAGTATTTCATTCCAGTTACTTCAAACATTCTGAAATAAGTTAAACACAAAAAGCATTAGTGATACATTAAGCTCTAGCACATAAAGTAAACAAACACTACATACTGATTAAAAGTCTGAATTTAAAAGAAGAAATCATCTCCCCCAGAAGCATGTGACACAACACCAATTTAAGAATGAAAGAGAAAATCTAATAAATCGAAATTGGTTAAGGCCAAGGCATATTTTTCAAAGTTTTAGAAAATGAACTAAACCAAGCAAGGATCCATGCATCTGCCAAGCTGAAACATATAGTAGTGACAAATTAACATCATCTGTCCTTGACATAAGATCTTACAAAACACTTTTAAAAATCAGTTTTAAAATCAACACTTTATAAGTGCACTTTAAAATATCTCATTTTCAAGTCACACTATTTAGGAGTACTTTAAATTCCAAACAAAGAGACAATTTGCCTTCTGAAAAGAATTAGCTGTATCCACTAAGCATTAATTCTGAAAACAATTATAAAAGTTCCAAGAGATTAAACAGATAAGAATACCTGCTGTACTTTAAAAGATCATATTTCTAAATCGATGTTGCATCACAAAGACTTTTGTAAAGGGGTGGAGTGCTTTTTTTAGTCTTATTTTCTTTCACACACTATTAAAATAAATTCTGAGTGATTTTTAAAACATACAAGAGAAAGCTCAACTACTATGTTACAAAAGAACTGTTGCATTTGGTAAATGAAATCAAACTTTACAGGAGTATTACAATATAATTAACTTTATACTTTAACATTAACACTTACAAAATGTTAATATTTCAAGAAAATAAAGGCACTAAGAGTTACTAACAGGATCTTTTATCAGTCTGCAAGACTAAATAACTATATAAAATATTATGTATCAGTCTGCCCCTTCTAAGTCTCATCTGATTCCAATTGTTATACTGCAAATAGCAACCACTCAAATGAATATGAAATCACTTGTACAATCAAACATCAAGCTCAGGTATACAGTAATTATACTAAATACATTTTAAAACTGAAAAAAAGCAAAACAAAACCTAAGATGAATATATAGACTCCCTACACTAACACATTTCAACTGTGCCTGGCTATTTAGACTCAAAGCGTCTCACAACTATGACTGATCTTTGGGTGCGTCTCTCACAAGATTACCCAAACCTGTTTACTTCATCACCTGGAGAGATATTAACTCCTGAAGTCGCCATCCTGCCAGTCTCTTCCCAGCTTTTCCCAGCAAAGAAAGCACCTCAGCTGCCATGTTGAAGATGCTCTTTCATGCTCTAGAATGAGTTCCCTCCCATAATGCCTTAAGAACATCCCCAGCATGCATCAGATAATGTTTCTAGGTCATAGGATGTTATAATTGGGATCCTATCTATACATGTTAAAATGAGGAGTTCTAGGAGCCAATGTTGCTGCCTACACACTTCACATACACTGTGTATAATTATGTATCTATTCCTCACTTAAAGTGACTGTGACACATTTGATTGCTAACATTTAAATGTCGATTTCTAAAGTTGGGAATTGGTTGTATATAATTTAACTCAATAATTGGTTGCATATAACTTACTCCAAAGCTTACATTTAAGGAATCTTGAGGATAAATCATGCTAGAAGCAGCATCTCCTGGCAAAATATGATATTACAATTCAACTTTATTCAATATCATGAAAAAGGGAGAAAAACTTAGTTCTGGGTGATAGGTGTTTAGAGAGCAATATAAATGATTCAGTGCTGTAGAAGGGGAACAATATCACAGTGTCAATGTCCTACAACTGCTGATAAAGAGTAACTGCTACAGGTCCCTGTACACAAAATCTTGCTAAATTAAACCGCCCATCACACCATGTGTGTAGACTTTTATTTTGTCTATAAAGTCTTCAATTTACTGGGTGCTTTTTCTCTATCAGAACACATTTATGATTTGAATATAAATTAACAAAAAATAATTGGTTTATAGAATTTAGCTTTAAAGTTAGCTTATAATAAATGAGCTTTTTTCAAATGAGGAGTATACTGACTATAGGTTATACACCTATCTCCTGTCATCTCACATAGATGTTATAATAAAGCAATACAACTGAGGGCTGTCAACCATGAGCAAAGGTTCCAAAAAAAAAAAAAAAAACCCTGTAACCCACAGTTGTATATTCCACAAGAATAGCTTTGTGTTGCAGGGAGAATTTTGCAACTATGCCTTTTTTGCCACAGAGCCTGCCCTCCCCATTTGCTAGAGGAGGAGCCAGTTTAATTGATGAGTTATCTGCCAGTGTTGTTTCTCAGTATGTCACACTGTTAAAAAAAATGCAACAATGTTGTCTTAAACCATTTCTTATAAAATGGCCAAATAAGTGACTACAATTCAGCTGTCTGATCACCATAATGTGAAACTGTATTGTACTTTAAAAAAAAAAGTTCACTCTGCTCTTCAGTATTAAATATATCTTATAAATGAGACTAATAAAATAACTCAAAGACTGATAAATCTGCTGAAGATTGAAATCTTATGGTCATCTAGTCAATGCTCATATATTACCCCTAGTAAAGAACAAAAGGGCACAAATTCTAAAAACTGCAGATAACTTAAAAATGCATTTATCCTTATTATCATTTCATTATGGGTGTATCAGACACTTCAAAAACTAAAGAATTCCTAACTAAAGAAGGAAGCCATAAAAGCCAATTACAAGAAGCCATGGAAAATTACTCTGAGAGTTAAAGTCTCCACGTTAGGGACAAGAATACATTCTGTTTTGTTCTCTCCCTCCACATTCATTTGTTTACCTGGCCCGTGTTTCACTGACGCAAGGGTGATAAGGAATTAATTATTTCAGTTTTGAAACATATTTTGGGATTGCTGAGGCAAAGCTAAGGCAATTGATGGGGAGCCTCCATAGTGCCACAGGGTACTGTCTGAACACAATTGGCCAGATATGTTCCCGCCAATGTTTCTGGCAACCCCTACTCTTCACCTTGATAGTTTTTTCTCTTTCAAGTCTAAATGTGCTGCAGCTAATTTCCATAATGTGTATCTTTGTGTATCTGTGAGGGAGAAAACGGTACTTTCTGTGGGTGAGTTAACTATAGAAGCTTGAATACTACTACCCTCCCAGTGGCAGTACAGTCTGTCAATTTCCCAAGGGAAACACTAACTTTATTGATAACGTCTTTGTCAATTATGGGGCTGTATGCAATCTAAGTAGCCGAATTCAGAGACAACTAATTCTGGTCTGCTGATGAAAATCTTTGGCATGTTTAAGATTCTTCTAGTGCAGGCTAATTAGTAGACTTCAGCACTTAGATATGCAAGAATATTAAGTCTTGAATTTCTTTATACTTGGAAATCAAAAACAGTTACTAGCAAATAAGAACTACTAGATCTTCTGTTTCAAGTTCATTATCTATTATAATGAAAGCAATTTTCAGAAGGCCAGAAATTCTAGAGGCAGCATCAAATACAGGGTTTTAGTCCCAGTTCAGAAGCGTTTGAGCTGTAAGACCTATAACAAATTAAGTAACTTCTCAATGCCTGTTTTCTCACCCATAAAACGAGAAAGCTACGTTCATATTTTAAAACATTACAAACCAGTAAAAAACAACGTAAAGAAAGAAGGATGGTGGGGAAAATGACACAGTGCTGCCAATTTTTTTTTCTTGGGGGGGGCAGGTACAAACATTTTTTAAAAGCCCTACCATTTACTATCACCATTATTTCACAAAATAAAGAATATGTTTAACTCACCAAAATTAGAAGATATCTTATAAAAAGAAGCAATCCTTGAAACTGAAAATGTTTCGTTTTTAAAAACTCATGACCAGGCATGGTGGCTCAAGCCTATCATCCCAGCACTTTGAGAGGCAGAGGCGAGAGGATTGCCTGAATCCAGGGGTTCAAGACCAGCCTGGGCAACTTGGCGAGACCTCGTCTCAACAATATATCAACAAAAAAAAAATTAGCTGGGCATGGTAGCACAGGTCTGTAGTTCCAACTACTTGGAAGGCTGAGGCAGAAGGATCGCTGGAGCCCAGCAGGTCGACGCTGGGGTGGCCGTGAGCACGCCACTGCACTCCAGCCTGGGTGACAGTGAGACTCTGACTAAAACTAAACTAAACTAAACTAAACAACAACAACAACAAAACCATGACCAGCTGTCTTCATTTTCCTCACTTCAGCATGCACTAGTAAAAACTTCTTCACTAACCAGCATTGGTCTAAAAATTAGCATTTAGGAGCTACTAAACTAGGTAAATTTCAAGGTCGAAGGGTCTAACAGTATGATTTTAATTTTAGGGGTCCTGTTATATTTCTTTTACTCCAAATTATAGTCTAGAAGTAGATGCCTCAATGAAAGACAGTGCTAATACGTTAATTTATGAAGATCAGAAATATACTTAAATCAGTTTGAGAAACAGCCACAACACTAGAAAAAAACCTTCAATTTATTGGGGCAACTATAAACAGTTACAGATTTAACTTCATCAATAATAATAAACCACTGATTGTAGACTTACTATGCAGCCCATTTTAAAGATGAGACAACTGAGGCAGTCTCAGTAGTCAGAACTGAAACTCTAATCTGCGATTCTGTTTTTGAGTATGACTCAAAGAGAAATATTTTGCTTGGATTTTAGTTACCATTTGCTCTTTTATAAATGAGTGGCAAATGGCTTAAATTTTAGAAGTTGCACAGGGTAAAATGTTTTCCTATTTCACTTTCTCAAATGTTGCCCTTTTAACACAATCATAAATATTGGTAGAGTTTTTCCATTGTAAAAAGAGTTAAGATGCCTATTAGAATGATCACTTAATTTTCTAAAAAGCTGATTAAATTACACATTTAGAATTTCTAAAGGATAAATACTTACAAATTTCCTCTTTTTCTCTTAAGAAGAACACGTATATCTTCTGTGATTTCAATCTGCAGTAAGAGACAGCATTTATGAGTACAGTGACATGAGAAAAGTATCCCTTTAAAAGAAAAATCACGTACTAGTTCACATGATAAGCCAGGTACCAAAGGAAGAAGAAATGACTAGAGATGAGTGTCTGACTAGAAGTAGTGCGATTAGGATCTCAGAAAAGTAACTAAGCCAGGATCTAAGAGACAGTAATTGAAACTCTATGGGAAAATGGCAAAAAGCAAAAGCCATGCTCTTAATGGTCTTATTTGTATCCCTGACTCCCAGCTGTCAAGATCAGAGCCAAGTTGAGACACAGAAACAACGTCTGACCATGCAAACTAGTTCATCACACAAGACAGGCATCCTCAAATGCCTGTAGGCATCTATTTTCCCATCAAAACCAAAAATGAGTAATTTCCTTGAAACAATGCAAGGCTCTTTCCACTACAAACATAACAACACTTTTCTAATTAGAAACCTAAATATAATTTCATCTTTCCTCAATTCATAAACATATCATTTTGTGATATTCTTCAAGAGGTATACACTAAAAAATTTACTGTTGAGGGTTGGCCTATTTTAGACAATACAGGAGAAAACTAGTTATCATCTGAATACTCCAAATAGTAAAGCAAGGAGCCTCAGTAATTTGACATTGCTTATTTATTATATTTCAACACAGCTAGGTCCTCTTGGGCATGACTCTATGATTCTGAAGAACTGAGGGTTTATTCCATCCAGCAATATTCACTATTACTTGCATATGATTATAAGAATAACTCCACGTTTTTATTTATTTTTATTTTTATTTTTTATTTTTTGAATTGGA
Organism: Carlito syrichta; assembly: GCF_000164805.1. Lineage (NCBI taxonomy): Eukaryota > Metazoa > Chordata > Mammalia > Primates > Tarsiidae > Carlito > Carlito syrichta. The sequence continues at coordinate 152,086 of NW_007259658.1, read as the reverse complement.
GTCTCTGTCGCCCAGACTGGAGTGCAGTGACAGCTCCCGGCCACCGCAGCCTCGACCTGCTGGGCTCCAGCGATCCTTCCGCCTCAGCCTTCCGAGTAGCCGGAATTATAGGCATGCGCTACCACACCCGGCTGATTTTGTGATTTATTGTAGAGATGAAGTCTCGCTGCCCAAGCAGGTCTCGAACCCACGGGCTCAGGCAATCCACTCACCTCAGCCTCCCAAAGGCGCGGGATTACAGGCTGAGCCACCGAGCCCGGCTAACTCCACATTTTTCAAAAATCTAGACTACCCAATGGAAGTCATAAAAACAAACATCCACATGACTAGTGTGTAATCACCACACTAACTAGCTAGTATTAACTCACATCGTTAATTTTCTGCTTTGCTACCATTAGAAGGATGAAGGAGAATGATTTATACCCAGGCCTATTGCTAACAGAGGTTAGTTGCTAATAGATTTTGTTTTGTTTAATAAAACTACTTTCAACTTCAAGTTAATATCCACAGTCTACTTTTGGGGAGGGGATGCTGGAGATAGTATATGTCTGAACATAAATTGTTAATACTACTTATAAACATATGTCATGCTATTTAATATCTTCTTATTTTTCTCCCAAAATGCTCACATTTGCTATTGACATGATGGGGGGGGATGCTGCATATACATATTAAAATAAGATCCAAAGGGAAGAAAAACTTCACAGTTCTATATACAAATGTATTTATTTCCCCCACAGATAATTCCAATAGCTGAAAAATGACAAAAACCACACCCTTCTATAAAAATATCTAAAGATCTATAGGTGATGGGAAGATTTGGTGAAGAGGGATGGGGAAAATACAAAATTATCCACTAGTTTACTTAATTTGGAAATAAAACTCCATAAACAAATATTTGCAAAGGATAGTTGAAAGAAATTTTGGGGTGCCCAGTAACGACTCCACGCCGTCTGAACTGAGAGATTTATTAAAGGGGCAGTTACACGAAGGGACTGTAACCGAGGAAGGAAAAGAGAGAGAGACCGAGAGAGAAAGAGAGCAAGAGAGTAAGAGAGTGGCGGGGACAGAGAGAGAAAGCAAAAAAGGGGAGGGAGGGAGTGTGAGAGAAAGTAAGAGAGGGAGAGAGAGAGAGCTAACAAGAGAGTGGTGGGGACAGAGAGAAAAAAGCAAGAGAGAGAGAGAGAGAGAGAGAGAGAGAGAGAGAGAGAAAAGGCTAGAGAGTGACGGGACAGAGAGAGGGAATAAGAGAGAGAGAGAGTTATGCAGGGAGAAAGGTATACTTATGAACCTTGCAGGGGCAGGCCAGTGCCATGCCTGAGTCTTATTGTTGGAGACTATGAGGTAGCATTCCTATAGGGAGATAATGTTTGTACATGAGTTTAAGTTTCACGTGCGCATGGGAGTGGCAGGAATTTACAGCCTTTGTTGTCTTTGGGAGGCAGAGCCATCTTGGGGATGCCCTTCTGACTGTTGTCTACACCTTTCAATAGTCAACTCTTGACCTGTGGTACTAGAGAATACTTGAGTGCCAGAGAATTCTTCCAGCTGGATGAGAGTCCCAGCTTCAACCTTCTATTAATCTCCAATCTCCTTGTCTCAAATCAGCTGGGCCGGAGAGATAACTTTCAGAGGTTCTTTAATACAAAAGAAACATTTTTTCCTTATTGCCCATAACCTCAAAGTCTTCATCATAAAAAAATGAAAGAAAGTAACAGCTACCCAGCAGGGAAAAGGAAACCAAATTACATTTTTTAACCTAGACTAAAATAGTTTTCATACGCAACAGAAAAACTGACCTTACACCATTTTCTCTCCCAGCCTCCCCCTACAAAATGGCACCCTCCTCTTAAAATCATTGTATTAAAATAAGTTTAAGAAATAATTTAAAATAAAAAACAAAGCAGATTACCAACAAGCAAGTTATATTTACAAATGACCAGAAATAGGGATGATTTAGCTAAAATTATAACACAAACTTTAGTCAGACTTTTCATTCATGAATATGCATTTTTTTGTAATATAAGAAAATTGGAAAGTCTTAACTTGGCAAATTTTGGGGGGGGTTGGAGCCTCACTCCATCACCCAGGCTGGAGTACAGTGGCATGCTAACAGCCACCCCAGTGTCAACCTGCTGGGCTCAGGCAATCCTTCTGTCTCAGCCTTCCAAGTAGCTGGAACAACAGGTGCGCACTACCACACGCGGCTAATTTTTTGATTTATTGTAGAGATGAGGTCTCACCAAGTTGCCTAGGTGGGTCTCGAACCTGTCGGCTCAGGCAATCCCCTCACCTCGGCATGCCAAAGTGCTGGGATTACAGGTTCGAGCCACCGTGCCTGGGCAGCTTAGCAAATTTGTAACAGACTAAAGCTTATAATATGGTTTGTTGCTACCTAACAGTAAACTGATGGCATGGGACAAAAAAGGATAAACAGCATCAAATGTTAATCATCTTTCAATTAGGGAAGAAGGCAGCACTGAGAACGCCCAACTCACCAAACGCCAAGGAGCAAAACAATACCCATGCTGCCAACAGGAGAGTAAAAAGTGATACCCCCAAAAAAGCAAAACATGATACAAAAACAAGGCAGTGTTGTTCAATTTCAGACACCCTCTTATTTTGGGACAGACTTAAAAACAAACCATTAATTTGTTTGACTTTAGCCCTCTCTGCAAATAAGTTGGTTAGCCAATATTTTGAAAACATTCTTCCACACGTAAAGTCAATACTAAACTTGTGATAGCATCTGCTGGAAATGTTTCAAGCATGATGAATTGTCCTCCTGCACTGAATGTCTCAAAAAACCTATCTTAATAAGTTTAAAATAGAATGTTTCAGAAAAGAGTGGAAAAATATTAAGAAAGTCCTTAGCATTTAGTGTTCAAATCTAAAAGCAACTTCTGGTAAGTCCTTTACCAAACAATTTCTCACACAACAGTCCCCTATAGGTTTTATTTTAGATAAGTATACATAAATCATATATTAGCAAGTAGTAGATGAAAACAACCATACTATAATATAGGTCAAAGTTTAGAAATGTTGATCTCAACAAATAATATAGGTCTAAAACAGTATGTATGGCTCCATTATCCATATGCACATATGTGTGTTACATATTCATAGAAGTTAGCAAGATGTGCACCAAATATTAACACAAGTTATTGCTGGGTAGTAAGATTACAGGCGAATTTTATGTGTTTTAATATTTGTACATGTTTTTGTTCCCTTTGTACTGATTTAGTAATCTTCCAAAATTTTCATAAATAAAAACTATATACTTAAAATTGATTGTAAAAATCATAAAGGAATAAGAAAATGACTAATTTAAAACAGGACTACAGAACTGTCATAAGCCAGTCAAACTACTAGAAAGCATTGCTCAAACTCTAAACTGTGGCACAATCTTTTCTTTTCCTCCTTATGAATGCATGTGGGCTGGGCACAGTGGCTTGTGCTTATAATCCTAGCACTTTGAAAGGCTGAGGCAGGAGGATTGCTTGAGCCCAGGAGTTCTAGACCAGCCTAAGCAACATAATGAAAAAAAATTTAACAATTAGCAGGATGTGGTGGCATGCGTCCGTAGTCTCAGCTACTCAGGAGCCTGAAGCAGAAGGATTGCCTGAGCCCAGGAGGTCAAGGCTGCAGTAGGTTGTGACTCTGCTACTGCATTTAAGCCTGGGTGACAGAGTGAGACTCAGACTCAGGAAAAAAGAAGAAGAAGAAGAAGAAGAATATAGCCAGGCATGGTGGCACATGCCTGTGTTTCCAGCTACCTGGAAAGCTGAGGCAGAAGGATCGCTTGAGCCCAGCAGGTTGAGGCTGCGGTGGCCATGAGCAGCATGCCACTGCACTCCAGCCTGGGTGACAGAGTGAGACTCCAACTCAAAAAGTAGAAGAAGAAGAGGAAGAGGAAGAGGAAGAGGAGGAGGAGGAGGAGGAAGAGGGGGAGGAAGAGGAAGAGGAAGAGGAAGAAGGAGAATATATGTGAATGTGAGTGGTCCAGGATGATTAAATGGTCATAAGATTGTGAGTCACTTGATTTGTAAAACATTAAAGAAATGTTACAACTTAAGTACAACTACCCTAAATCTATTGTATACAGTGTAAAGAATATGGAAATAATTCTAGACTACCATAGCTTAGAATTTTGCTTCATGGAAGAGTTAGATACCTTTTTTTTTTGAGTTGGAGTCTCACTCTTGTCTCCCAGTCACGCTCATGGCCACCGCAGCCTCGACCTGCTAGGCTCCAGTGATCCTTCCACCTCAGCCCTTCAAGTAGCTAGAACTACAGACACCATGCCCAGCTAGTTTTTCTGTGACTTATTGTAGAGACAAGGTCTCACCAAGTTGCCCAAGCTGGTCTCGAACCCCCAGACTCAAACAATCCTCTCTCCTCGGCCTCCAAAAGTACTGGAATTACAGGCTGAGCCACCGTGCCCAGCCAACTTTTTCTTTTTTGTAAAGATGTGGGGTACAATTTAGGGTTAGGTACATATGTAGTCATTATACAGATAAATTTTGGGTCTCACTTTGGTCCCCACTTCACGTGGCTTGAGATCAGTTACCCTATTGATATTATACGTCCCCCCCAAATAACTTTTTTAAAGTCTTTAAAATTTTCAAACATTATAAAATATACTAAGTAAAGTAAAAGTGTCCTTTGTATTCATTCACCTAGAAATAAATTTTTAAGTTTAGTGGATAACCTTGAAGTCTTTTTTCTAAGCATATTATTATACACACAGAATTTTTAAACAAAAATTGAATCATACTATCTATACATGTTTGCAACTTGCTTTACAAAAAATGGCTCTCCTACATGTCTTTCTATGCCAAGATACATAATCTACTTTTTCTTTTTTGACAGTTCTCCAACATTCCATTGCACTGCCATATCACAATTAAGTTAACCAATATTCTCTGTGAGTGAACATTTTGGATTTTTCTAATTTCTCATCATTAGAAATATAGCAATGAACATCCTTATCAATATACTGATGCCAATGCTTCTAAAGGATGTACATCTACCAGGATTCCTGAGTAAAAAGGTATAATCATTTTATATGTCTGGTCTATTAAAGTTGTCCCCCAGGCTTAAAAGCAGTGACACTCCTGTAACAATGAGAATATCCAACACTTAGATCTTGGATTTCCAAATACCATTCTCCAATAGAAGGAACCAGAGCTCTTTGAAGCAGTTGATTCCAGGGCCAGGGCAGGAAAGATGAAGCTAGTGTCATCTGGTGCCAGAAAACAAGGAAATGCTTAATTTAAAAAATGACACAAGGGGCCAACCAAAAAGAGTTCCCTATGGCTAATGCTGGTACAATTTGGGCAACAAATAACAACAGTACACGCTTATATACCAAAGAACAAAATAATATCCATAAGTCCATACTAATATAAATAAATGACTGAATAAATAAATGAAGGAGAAGGAATAAATATTCCTTATAGAAAAATTCCAATTAATAAATGGAAGGCCAAGGCAGGAGAACTGCTCAGGCCAGGAGTTTGAGACCAGCCTGGGCAACAGAGCAGGATCCCTGTCTCTATAAAAATAAAAAAATTAAGCCGGGCTCAGTGGCTCAGCCTGTAATCCCATGCTTTGGGAGGCTGAGGTAAGTGGATTGCCTGAGCCTGCCGGTTCGAGACCCACCTGGGCAACTTGGCGAGACCTCATCTCTATAATAAATTAAAAAATCAGCCAGGCATGGTAGCACATGCTTGTAATTCCGGCTACTCAGAAGGCTGAGGCGGAAGGATCACCGGAGCCCAGCAGGTCGAGGCTGTGGTGGCCGAGAACGGCCACTGCACTCCAGTGTGGGTGACAGAGTGAGACTACAACTCAAAAAAAAAAAAAAAAAAAAATTAGCCAATCATGGTAGCTGTATCTCTAGTCCCAGCTACTTGGAAGGCTGAGGTGGGAGTATCACTTGAGCTCAGGAGTTCAAGGCTGCAGTGAGCTATGATCATGCCACTGTACCCCAGGTCTGGGTGACATAGTAAGACCCTGACTCTAAAAATATAAATATAAAACTAAAATATCACAGGAATAATTGCTACAGAAAAAAATCCATCAGTGAATGCTAACACTGATACACCAAAGTTGAAACCTGATATTGCATGGTCTCAAAGCATCTTCCCCAAATATGTACTAATACATATAATGTAGTATGTTAATATTTCTTCATTGCAAAGGGAAAAATAATAACATTACTTTGGAGAAACACAGTTGACACCACTCTAACCAGGTTATCAAAGTTACCATCATCAGTAATAAGGCACATCGACACCACGTAAGTATGATGCACTGAGAAAAACACATTACTTCTGTGGTATTCTTGCCCAAATGTTGTAATCCCAAAAGAATCAAGAAAAAAGCATTACATCAGCCCAAATTAGGAACATGCTACAAAATAACTGACCAGTACTCTTCCAAATTGTCAAGGTCATGAAAGACAAAGACTGAGGAACTGTCATGGATTAGGGGAGGGAAACTAAGGAGACAGAACTCAATGCTGTGTTGGATCCTGGGTTGGATACCAGAAGTAGGATATTTGTGGAAATGCTGGTGAAAGTTGAACAAAATCTGTGGTTCAGTTAATAGAAATGTGCCAACATTAATTTCTTAGTTTTAAGGCGGACTCGGTGGCTCAGCCTGTAATCCTGCGCCTTTGGGAGGCTGAGGTGAGTGGATTGCCTGAGCCCGCGGGTTCGAGACCCGCCTAGGCAACTTGGTGAGACCTCATCTCTACAATAAATCAAAAATCAGCCGGGCATGGTAGCGCGTGCCTGTAATTCCGGCTACTCGGAAAGCTGAGGTGGAAGGATCACCAGAGCCCAGTGGGTAGAGGCTGCGGTGGCTGGGAGCGGCCACTGCACTCCAGTCTGGGCGACGGAGTGAAGCTCCAACTCAAAAAAAAAATGAATAAAAATAAAAATAAAAAAAATTTCTTAGTTTTGGTAACTGTACTATAACTATATTAGATGATAACATTAAGGGAATTTAGGTAAAGGGCCCATGAAAACAGTATACTCTTTTTGCAAGACTTTTGTAAAAGTTCAACTTTTTTTTAAAAGTAAAAATGCCCACTAAAAAAGAATATACCATTTTACATATCTACCAGCAATATATTAATATGCCCATTCCCCCACATCCCCTCCAATACTGTATTGAACTGTTTGATAGATGCCAAAAACACTGCTTTAATTTGATATTTTTATCCTTAGCTAATGAACATATTTCACTATATATTTCACTAGATATATTTCACTGTATCTAAATTTCTTACATAAATTACTTGCCTGAGTCCTTTGCTTATTTTTCCACTTGGTTATCCATTTTTTTCTTATTGATTCATAAGAGCCCTTTGTATATTCTGGAAATAAGTAAAAATGCCCACTTCGTCTGATGTATTGCAAAAATTTTGCCCAGTAGATCTTTCTGTTCATTTTGAGTGCTTCTTTTGGATTGATATTGGTTTTTAAACTTTAAGTAGTAAAATGTATCTTCTTTGTGACTTCTAAATCATTTTCCTACTTCAAGATTATAAAATTATTCCCTCATACTTACTCAAAGTGTGATGACCAGATCAAAGATAAATCTTTTTTGGGGGGTATGCAGGAGGGGAGGCTCTTGATACACTGCAAAATTATCTTCCAGAAAGCCTGTACCTATTTATACTCTCAGCAGCAGCACTGAGTATTTTTCTATAAAATAACTATCAATTTAAAAGACAAAAACAGCTATTTTACCTATGCCCTACCCAAAAAGAACCACTTTTAAAAACTATGCCATATTCACATTCTCTGGCATTCTCTTGTTTCAGAGACTTTATTCATGCCTTTCTTTCTCCCCAGAATTCTGCTCCAAGGCCACCTTTTCTGGGATACCTTCATTAGTACCTCAAGCTAAAGCTCCTGGGCTTCTTTGAACTCCTATAGTTCTCTTTAATAGCTCACAACTTGTATTATATTACCTTGTATTATTTATGAGTTTCTCTTAATCAGCTATCTAAAACAAGCTCATTCAGGACAAGGGCTCTGTCTTATCTCTGTATCCCACTCTGTCTTGTAAATAGCATTAAATATTTGTTGGAATAAATAAGAGAAAGGAATGCTTATCAACAAATGCAGTTGCTTTAAGCCATAATATTTTCCCTACACAATATCAGCCTTCACTTATTGGTTTATAACTATTTTTAAACTAGGATTTTTTTTTTCGGTTATCATCTCCTATAGGTATTTTGAGAAAATGCTGATGACAAAAAGCTACCATTATATTTTTAAATGATGATAATCTATTGCACCCAAACAAAATCCTTGGTGCTACTCATAACTCATTATTCTTTTCAATGTTAGAAGAACATATAAATTGCACATCCATGACAGCAATCAATATTTCTTTGCATAGTTAAGTCTGCAGTATTCTGACAAAATGCAACTTTTATCAGTTTTGAAGCAATGCTTATTTATACTAGACCTATTGTTTTCATCTAAACTCGAAGAGTCTAGTTTGAGTACCAAAAGAAATACTCCAACCTTAGCTCCAATTCTGTTATCATTAACTTTGTTATATAACTTCACCCCCTATAATTAGTATGGAGATATAGATACAGATCTATTAAGTGTCTAACCTACAATGTGAATACTAGACTCCATGGGACAGGATGATAAACTGCATGCACACAAATTTCACTCCTTACTTACAAAGTTGTAGACTTTTAGAGCCAAAATAGGCTTTAAAATGAGAACAGTGAACTAGTCTCTTAAAAGAAACTCTTCTCATGGATGAACCTGGAGGACATTAAGCTAACTGAAATAAGCCAGACACAGGAGGACAAATACTATACAATATCATTTATAGGAGAGAGCAAAAATAGTCGACTCATAGAAGCAGAAAGTAAAATGCTGGTTACAGAGGCTGGGAAGAGGGAGGAACAGGACATATTAGTTAAAGGGTAGAAAGTTTCAGTTATACAAAATGAATATGTCCTAAATATCTATTGTACAGCATAGTGTCTATTGTTAACTTTACTGTATTGTATATTTTAAAATTTGCTAAGAGGGTAAATCTTACATTAACTTATCACACACAAAAATAATAACTACAGATAAGGAAAGTTTTGGAAATGATAGATAAGTTTATGGTATAGATTGAGGTGATGTTTTACTCTAAACTCAAGTTGTATAAATTAAATCTGTACAGCTTTATGTATGCCAATCATATCTCAATAAAGTAGTATTTAAAAATAAAGGACTAGATATTCATTATTGTCTGTATTGGTACCAACAGTTTTCAAAGTCAAATTTTGATTATGTAGGTACAATCATTATCCAGGAAAAAAATGAATATAAATTAGTGTGTGCACAAAGAGGCCACCAGATGAATCTATCCATTTCTTTTTGGGAAGTCTCTACAGCATACATTTCTTAGGACAGTTTTGCTTAAGGGTGCTTTACAAGTTCTGCTATCAGTGCCAAAACGCAAAATAAAGTGCAAGGTAAAGGAGACAGGGAACTAAGTGGTGAGATGCCTACTAAAATAGAAATGGAAGATGCTCAAAGACAAACTTTGCCTGGTTTGACATTTTTACCTAGATGGTTTATTTTGCCCATTTGCTTCCTTTACCTGATGCTTAGTTGCAATCTCCATAGTTTTTGAGCCACATATTTTTTTTAAATCTCAGCTTTGCAATGCAGTTTAAATATCTACCTTTCGGAAAACTGTTGCTATTTTTTTTTTTTTAATCACTAACTGGCCGGGCACGGTGGCTCAAGTCTGTAATCCCAGCACATTGCGGGATGGAGGTGAGAGGACTGCTTGAGGCCACGGGTTGGAGACCCGCTGGGGCAACTTGGCGAGACATCATCTCTACCAAAAAAAAAAAACTAGCTGGGTGTGGTAGCGTGTGCCTGTAGTTCCAGCTACTTGGAAGGGTGAGGCGGAAGGATCGCCGGAGCCCAGCAGGTCGAGGCTGCGG
>NW_007259658.1:114819-141980 GCF_000164805.1 Carlito syrichta | reverse complement strand
GTGCAGTGGCCGCTCCCGGCCACCGCAGCCTCGACCTGCTGGGCTCTGGCGATCCTTCCGCCTCAGCCTTCTGAGGAGCTGGAACTACAGGCACACTACCATGCCTGGCTTTCTTTTTTTTTTTTTTTCTTTTTTTTTGATTTATTCAAAATCAGGTCTCGCCAAGTTGCCCAGGCAGGTTTCGAACCCACGGGCTCAGGCAATCCACTCACCTCAGTCTCCCAAAGTGCGGGATTACAGGCTGAGCCACAGAGTCTGGCTATTTCAACTACTCTTTACCTATCTTACAGGATTGTTACAACAATTAACTTTTTAAAATGAACATAATAAAGAGTGTAAAATAAGTTTTAAAAGAAAGCAACAGCTCCCCATGACTAAGATGCTAAAATAGGGTCTGCTTTCCAGAACATTAGGAAAGCACTCTATGTGCTTCCCTTTACAGTAAAATTAAGACATTCTTTCTAATAAATTTTGGTTATAGTTTTATTCCCCCTTTTTTAAGAGACAAGGTCTCACTCTGCCACCTGCCCTAGCTCACTGCAGCCTCAACCTCCTGGCCTCAAGTGATCCTCTCACCTCAGTCCCCTAAGTAACTAGGATTACAGGTCCACATCATCACATCCAGCCAATTTTTCCATTTTTTTGTAGAGATGGGGTCTCACTATGTTGCCCAGGCTAGTCGCAAACTCCTGGGTAGTTTTAAGATCATCTTAAGAGACTAGATTAAAAAATGAACGTAGAGAATATAAGAAAGTAACAAAAAAAGTACACTATTCCTATCCTTTCGGTTACCTAGGATTAAATTAAGAACAGTATCAACAGGAAAAACACGTTCTCTTTATAAACTCTAAATATATCAAATGCATTTAAGCAAGAATTTTACAAGTCATAAATATCACCAGATCATACTTTTGAGATCCACATAAGACACAGCTTGACTCTTATGAAACAGCCACTGGGGAAAAAAATCTTTCAACAGATGAAAATTGCTGTCACAATGGTAATTCTTGACTCAGGATCAAGAATCTTACAATACTGATTTTCAAATTTTTTAGGCAAATAGATTACATAATAGCGAACAATGAACTTACCAAATCTTTCCCTTCCAAGTTTATTCAAGAAGTGTGTTGATACATGGATGAATCTGGATTTGCAAAACTTTCATTAAAATAATAGAGGCCAGGTGTGGTGGTTCATGCCTGTAATCCCAGCACTTTGGGAGGCTGAGGCAGAAGGACTGCTTAAACCCAGGAGTTCGAGACCAACCTGAGCAACACAGCAAGACCTTGTCTCTACAAAAAGTCAAAAAAATTAGCCAGGCATGTGTCTATCGTCCCAGCTACTCAGGAGGCTGAGACAGAAGGATTGCCTGAATCCAGAGGTCAAGGCTGCCGTGAGCCATGATCACACCACTGCACTCCAACTGGGCAACAGAGTGAGACACCTCAGCTCAAAAAAAAAAAAAAAAACACTAGAGACCTGAACAATACTTGAAGTATTTGTTTTTAAGTGATCTCAACCAGAAAGTACTCCTGTGTAACATTCAAGACTTTCCATTAAATTTGTGTACTTTTTGCCAGAAGTTGTTTTGCTTTTTAAAACTACAAAAACAAGGTCAGGCACTGTGGCTCAAGCCTGTAATCCCAGCACTTTGGGAGCCTGAGGTGAGAGGATTGCCTGAGCTCACAGGTTCGAGACCAGCCTGGTCAACATGGCGAGATCTCATCTCTACAATAAAATCAAAAAAATTAGTCAGGCATGGTGGCTCTAGCTACTCAAGGCTGAGGCAGAAGGATTACTAGAGCCCAGCAGGTCGAGGCTGTGGTGGCCATGAGTGTGCCACTGCACTCCAGACGGGGCGACAGAGTGAGACTCCAACCCCCCTTCTCCCAAAAAAAAGTCACAAAAACAAGTTTTACACACATACAAATGTCTAACATTATGAAGAATAAGTACATATGTAATAATAATTTTAGGAGAAAAAATAGCACTTTCCCCTATATTAAATTTGAGATTGAGAATCTATTTGAGAAGGGAAAGATATATTTTTAGAAATGTAGACTCTTAGAGCTAAAATATGGCCTGTTTCAATGATTCTCAAAGTATCATCTGGGGTTCCCAGTTCTTTGCAGTACTACTTCATAATATTGCATTTCTACTTTTAGTTCTGCCATGAATAATCTTATTTACTAAAACAGCAATGCACTGAGGAGCCACAAAAATTAGTGCTAATTAAGAATAAAGAAAGTAATGTCGGGCTCAGTGGCTCAGCCAGTAATCCCGCGCCTTTGGGAGGCTGAGGTGAGTGGATTGCCTGAACCCGCGGGTTCGAGACCCGCCTGGGCAACTTGGTGAGACCTCATCTCTACAATAAATCAAAAATTAGCCGGGCATGGTAGCGCACGCCTGTAGTTCCAGCTACTTGGAAGGCTGAGGCGGAAGGATCGCCGGAGCCCAGTAGGTCAAGGCTGCGGTGGCCGGGAGCGGCTACTGCACTCCAGTCTGGGTGACAGAGTGAGACTCCAACTCAAAAAAAAAAAAAAAAAGAATAAAGAAAGTAAAAAGAAAGTAATCAGTGCTGCCAAAAGTATACAAAAAGACATTTATATACTACTGGCAGAAGTGAAAATTAGTACATGTCTAATAGAAAACAACTTGGCAGTATATGTGTCAAGAAACCTTTAGTCATACATCCTGCACTGGTAATTTCACTTTCTACTTCTAGGAATATCATAAAGGAAATAATCAGAAATGCACACAAAAAAACAGAAGATAGTCATCATGACTATAGATAACAGAAAAATCAGAAACAACTTCAAATGCCCAATAGGAGATTGGTAAAATAATGATGTATCCATATTATTAAATACTATGTAGCCATCAAATGCAGCATTGCCATAGAATTTTTAAGGGTAGGAAAAAATGTCCAAGATATAGAGAAGTGAAAATTGGTTTAAGATGAAACTTAAAATACTACATCAACATCAACATAGCCTACAAACCAAACTGCGGGTTTTATCTTTCTATTTTTCCGACATTTTCTAAAATGTCTACAGTAAATATATTACTTTTATTATTTAATAAAAAGTAGAAAACAGAGCACCAGACTTTCAATTAATTCTACTGTGCGTCTGTATATGGTTATATCGATAATGACAAAAACATAGTTTAAAAGATATTTAGCTCTGCTCAAGTGACAATGTAATACAGTAAAAGAGTCAAAAGTTGGCCTTAACTATATTAAGGAAAGCAGATTAGACATTTGTGTTCTTAAACTGAACTCAAATGAAATAAATTCTTCTTTTGCTCATGTAATATAATCTATGAAGTTAAATAAAATTAAGTTTCTTTATTCTTCCTATAACAATGTTAACTATTTCCTAAAGTTAAGCACCCTTGCAGTCTCCCATGTTAAAATGTGACTAACAAAAATTTCACTGCTAAAGATTGAGCATCTTTAACCTGAAAATCCAAAATCTGAAACACTTGAAAATCTGAAACATTTTGAACTCTGACACAACACACAAAGGCAATTCTCATTGGAGCATTCTGAATTTTCAGATTAGAGCTGCTCAATCAATAAGTATATAATTCAAATACTACAAAATTTGAAAAATTGGAAACACTTCTGGACCCAAGCATTTTGGATAGATAATAAATACTCAACCACTGCTAGCAAGTGAATAGACAATATCAAAAAGCCATATAATCGTAAGAGGTTCCGCACAGATGAAAATACAAATAATTCCTCTAAAGTTGAGAGTTCTACTCACTTATCCTATTAAAACAAATAGGAACTCAAATGCCAGATGATATCTGCAGAAGATTTAATAGGTACCACGTCATACTTGCACTCTTCTCCATAATGAAAATATTTTTTAGCTGACCAGAATCAGTACTCTACAGGGAACGAGGCCTGTCCCAGAAAAACAATGTAAGCAAAAAGCACCAAATGGATATTATTCCTTTAATGTCTGTGGTTAATAGACCCAGAGTGCTTCTTTCCACACAGGTAATCAGAGGGACTGTGAAGGAAAGGGATTCCAGAAGTAAGCTTTCCATCAGTACTGTCTTGTTTTAAACCTGGTCTCTGGACCAAATATTCAAACTTCAGAGGATATTATCTTACCTAAGACTGTCTAGCTTCAGACATTCCAGTCAACTGTGATATCACATTACAAATGTGCACTAGCTGACTTCGAAAAGAAGTAGGAGGCAGAAACGGCTGAATCATTTCTTTCCCTCAGAGTTTTCATTGAAAAATGTTTCAGGTAACGATAAAGTATCATTAAGTAATTTCACTTCCTGTAAGACCCACACATCTACAAATGTGTCCTGCAATAACCTCGACAGGGCCTAGCAGCATGGAGTTCACAAAACTAAAAATTATAAAAAGAATACATCTGCTACACATACAATTCCATGACAATATACAATAATATATTTACTCAAAAAGTAATCTTTTTACTCCAAAGTAAAAGGAAAGCTCTCTGTGACCGATGGTTCACTCAACTTGGTTGAACCAGTGCTTCTGAAGCTAAACTCACAAACTTGATCCCTGGATAAACTGGTTAAAACAAGGGTGAACACATTTCCCAGCTTACTAAGGACTGTCTTGTGGCTGACACCTGTTGTCCCACCATAATTATTATCAGAGCTTCCTTTCTTTTGCGAAAATATCCTAATAATGACCTTATTTCTGGTCCCACAAGGAACAAGGCAAGAATGTATGACTATATTAGTAGAAGCCAACCTTCACTACTGGTACAAACTCCTGTTTGAATCCAGTCGTATACGATGGGCAAGTAAATGAAAGTACCAGCTATATGCCATTAATCACAGACACAAGACTTTATTCCAAGTGTTTCAACATTATCAAATTACTATAATCTTAGTTTACGTACAACTGAACACTTATAGTCCAACGTCTAACATCTAGATTCACACATTAAATGATGACTTCAGACTGAAGTCAATTTCTCATCTTACAAAAAACACATTTGTATTTTAAGAACATATAAGATAAGTCAAATGCATTGTAAGAAAAGATCTCCATTTATAGGTTTTTAATTTACATGACTTTCAAAGACTATAGTACTGCTTAAGAAGTTGTGTTCACCCTTTAACTTTAAAAAATATGAGAAAAGGATAGTGTCAAGTTAACTTTGGCAAACAAAAATTCTAGCCTTGTAAGGAATACATATTTTACATTAATTTTATTCTTTGTACAAAATACATAACCAGTTATAATTTTCCATATATGATTTTCTGGAAAATATAGATTTGCAACCTTAGAGTTGCATATCAAATGAAGTATCCGATTCCCAATTGATGATAAAAGACTAAAGCAAATATGAGTTTTAAAACTAATCCAGATGCTATAAGCTCCAGCTCTTTGAATGTTAGGCTATACTAAACACAGACTATTCCATTTACTATGAAAGATTTTATTTAAAATGGCCCATCAGGGAAAAAAAAAAGACCACAGATTAACAGGATAAGGTGCTATGCTTCACTGAAGGTTAAAGATGTGGACATTAAAGCTCCAATATAACACTATGCCCCAGCTGAGGAGCAGTCTATGACAGTAGTTAGGAGCCAATACGCTACAGCCAGACAGCCTGGGTTCAATTTCTGGCTGTGCCACTTACCAGAGATGGCTGACCTAGCACAAAATATTTACCGTCTTTGCCTCATTTTTCACAACCATAAAATGGCCGGGATAATATTACTACCTACAAGGACCATCGTGAGGCCTAAAAGAGTTGATCTTACAGCTCTAGCCATTATGTTCTTTTAGGTTCTCAAAAGCACCAAGCTTAATCTCTCACCTCTGTTTCTAGCACATGCTTTTCCCTCTGCCAAGAACATTCTCTTCTCCCTTTTGCTGGCTTCCTTTAGGTCTTAGTTTAAGTGAAACTTGTTGGAAACCTTCCTTAACCTCCTATGTTATATCAGGTGCCTCTGCTGTTTGCCCTCAAAGCATCCTACAGCACAGCACAAACTTGTCCAAGTTTCTGTTCTCCTGTAGGCTGTAAGCTGCTTAAAGGCAGAGATCATTTCTGTCTTGATCACCATCGTAATCTCCACACCTAGCACAGTACAGATTCTCAGCAGGTGCTAAATAAATATTTCTTGAATGAACATGGAATGAAATAGTAAGTCATATTATGTAGAAAAAAAACCAAATAAAGATTTCCAAGTAGAAGTTTATGCCTTTCAACATTTGAGATATATAGGATGTTTCCTCTTGTATATTAAAAGGCTTGTCATTAAACATGAAAAGTGCCATATCCTGACCAAGTACAAACACGACACTCATTCTGGGTAAGAACCATGACTTTATAAGCAGAGCAAGTAACAGTCTGTTCAACATATTTACACTTATTATTTCATGTCCCATATTACAAAGCTTTTATTAAAATACGAATGTCAGGCCGGGCATAGTGGCTCAAGCCTGAAATCCCAGCACTCTGGGAGGCCATGGCGAGGGGACTGCCTGATCCCAGGCATTCAAGAACAGCCTGGGCAAATTGGCGAGCCCTCATCTCTACAATAAATCAAAACATAAGCCAGGTGTGGTAGTGTGCATCTGTAGTTCCAGCTACTTGGAAGGCTGAGGTGGAAGGGTCGCCAGAGCCCAGCAGGTCGACACTGGGGTGGCTGTAAGCATGCCACTGCACTCCAGCCTGGGCAACAGAATGAGACTCCAACTCAAAAAAAAAAAAAAAAAGTCACAGTAAAATTATATGGCTAGTGTAGCTCCCTGAATATTATCAGCAGTGCTAAATGAAACTTGTGTGAGTGGCATAGGTGGGGAGGACAAAAAGTAGGTGAGATCACGAACATAAAAGAAATAAAAAGAAAGCCAGGCGCAGTGGTATGTGCCTATAATCCCAGCTACTTAGGAGGCTAGGGTGGGAGAACTGCTTGAGCTCAGGAGTTCAACGTCAGCCTGGGCAACATAGTAAGATCCCATCTTTAAAAAAAAAACTAGAAAAGAAAGAAAAAGAGACATCAAAATATGTATATGATGGAGAGTACTAGAGCCAACATCAGCAGCTTGTCTACAAGGTGCCACTGGGTGGCACCAATGTCCTTAGTTATCTACTACAGATAGGGAACAAGGAGAGAGAATCACCGGGCTCTTTTGCAGAGCATAGGTAAAATCTCAAACATCTGCCAGGCGTGGTGGCTCACACCTGTAATCCTAGCACTTTGGGAGGCAGAAGCGAGAGGACTGCCTGAGCCCACAGGCTCGAGACCAGGCTGGGCAACTTGGCGAGGCCTCATCTCTACAATAAATTAAAAAATTAGTTGAGTGTGGTGGCACACACCTGTAGTTCCAGCTACTTGGAAGGCTGTCAAGGCTGTGGTGGCCATGAGCATGCCACTGCACTCCAGCCTGGGCAACAGAGTCAGACTATGACTCCAAAAAAGAAAAAGAAAGCTCAATAATCTATCTCCATTATATTGATAAGCAGATGCAATTCACTGGAATTCAAACTATTTGCATAAATCATCAACACAGGCATAGGTCATAAAGGATGTTGTATTGGTCAGGTACTGTGGCTCAGGCCTGTATTCCCAGCACTTTGTGAGGCCAAGGTGGATCGATCGCTTGAGCCCAGAAGTTCGAAACCAATCTGGCCAACATAGTAAGACCTCATCTCTATTAAAAAAAAAAAAAATTAGCCAGGCGCAGTGGCTCAATCCTGTAGTCCCAGCACTTTGGGAGGACAAGGTGAGCGGATTGCCTGAGCCCATGGGTTCAAGAACAGCCTGGGCAACTTGGTGAGACCTAATCTCTACAAAAAAAAAAAAATTAGCCGGGCGTGGTAGTGTGCACCTGTAGTTCCGGCTACTTGGAAGGCTGAGGCAGAAGGATCACCTGAGCCCAGCAGGTGACACTGGGGTGGGGTCGTCAGCATGCCCACTGCACTCCAGCTTGGGTGACGAAGTGAGACTGCAACTCAAAAAAAAATTTAATCAGTAGGCTTGGTGGAACACACCTTACTACTCAGGAGGCTGAGGCAGAAGGATCGCCTGAGTCCAGGAGGTCGAGGCTGTGGTGACCCATCATCGTGCCACTGTACTCCAACCTGGGTGGCACAGTTTAAGACTTTGATTCACACACACACACACACACACACACACACACACACACACACAAATAATAATAATAATAATAAGATTCTTAAACACATTTTGCTGGGTGCAGTGGCTCACGTCTATAATCTTAGCACTTTGAAAGGTGAAGGTGAGAGGACTGACTGAGGGCTAGGTGATGCTGGGGTGGCCGTGAGGGTGCCACTGCACTCCAACCTGGGCGATGGAGTGAGACTCCAACTCAAAAAAAAATTTTTTTTAATTAGTAGGCTTGGTAGAGCACACCTTAATACTCAGGAGGCTAAGGTGGAAGGATCGCCCGAGGCCAGGAAGTCAAGGCTGTGGTGAGCCATGATCGTGCCACTGTACTCCAGCCTGAGTGACAGAGTAAGACTCTGACTCACATACATACATATACACACAAAAAATAAAAAGATTCTGAAACACACTTTGCTGGGCGCAGTGGCTCACATCTATAATCTCAGCACTTCGGGAGGTAAAGGCGAGAGGATTCCTGAGCCCAGGGGTTTGAGATCAGCCTGGGCAATTTGGCAAGACTTCATCTCTACAATAAATCAAAAAAATTAGCTGGGCGTGGTGGCATGCACCTGTAGTTCTAGCTACTTGGAAGGCTGAGGCAGAAGGTTTGCCTGAGCCCAGCAGATGAGGCTGCGGTGGTCATGAGCATGCCACTGCCCTTCAGCCTGGGTAACAGAGTAAGACTCCGACTCAAAAAACAAAAAGGGTGTTGTATTTATCAGAAATTCTTGGAAAGTGAGTTTGTCAACATTTTTGCCTAGGCAAAAGGTTTCAGAATCAGCTCACCATTGTAATTGCAGAGATTCTCAGTGAAGTGAGAAACGGGTAGTGGGGTGGGGTAAGGGGGTGGGGGAGATTCAGAAAAACCTGGAAAGCTTTTTAACCCTAAGGGTGAACCATGTAAAATGTAAACACATATTTAGAATCACTGGCTTATCACGTCATTGTCACTGATGATAGTATATCATGTTTTTTCTTATTTGTTAGGGGAGAAAGACTGAGAACACATACATAGTCTTAAAGTCATGAAGAATTAACTGAACACAGAAATGGAAACAATAAAATACCTAAGGATAAGGAACAGATGAAATTACAGTAATGTGCTGCATGACATTTCAGTCAACAGCAAACTGCATATATGATGGTCCTGTAAGATTATAATGGAGCTGAAAATATTTCGCCACCTTGATACTGTAGCCATTGTAATGTCCTCATTGTAATACATTACTCACACAAATGTATGATGAAAAAAAGGAACCAAGCAAACTATCTTGGACGTATTCTGAAAAGAGTGACATCTCCTCAAGAAGAGCTTTGGGTAGGTCCTCCAGGAGGGAATCTAGAAGGCAATGTCACCAGAGGAGAAGACAGCTCCATGCATGTTACTGCCCCTGAAGACTTTCCAGTGGGGCAAGATGTGGAGGTGAAATGGAAGCCAGTGAAATTGATCCTGACCCTGTGTAGGCCTAGGTTAATGTTTGTGTCTTAGTTTTCAACAAAGAAGTTTAAAAAGGAAAATTAGTTAAAAGTTTACAGAATAAGGATATAAAGAAAGAAAATATTTTTGTACACAGCTGTACAAAGTATTTGTGTTTTAAGCAAAGTGTTATTATAAAAGAGTTTAAAAGTTAAGCTTTTTTACGATTATAAAGTAAAAAAGTTACAGTAAGCTAAGATTGATTTATAACTGAAAAAAGAAATTTTTAAAATAAATTTAATGTAGCCTAAGTGTACAGTGATGATAAACCTACAGTTGTGTACAGTAATGTCTAGGCCTTCACATTCCCTCACCACTCATTCAATGACTTACCCAGAGTAACTTCCAGTCCTGCAAACTCCATTCGTGGTAAGTGCCCTATACAGGTGCACTGTTTTAAAAAATCTTTTATTCAACATTTTTATTTTAACTTTTCTTTATTTAGATATGTTGACCAATATGGACCATTGTGTAGCAACTGCCTATAGTATTCAGTAAAGTCACGTGCTATACAAGTTCACAGCCCAGGAGCAGAAGGCTACTTCATATAGCTTCAGTGTGTAGTAGGCTGCAATATCTAGGTTTGCATAAATTCACTCTGTGACACTCACACAATGATAAAATTGCCTAACAATACATTTTTCAGAATGTGTCCCATTGTTAAGCAATGCATGACTGTAACTACGCGTATTAAAAACAGCAGAGGCCTGGCACAATGGCTCATGCCCATAATCCCAGCACTTTGGGAGGTCAAGGCAGTATGACTGCTTGAGCCCAAGAGTTTGAGACTATCCTAGGCAGCTTGGTGAAACCTTGTCTCTACAAAATATCAAAAAATTAGCTGGGCATGGTGGCACGTGCCTGTAGTCCCAGCTACTTGGAAAACCGAGATGGAAGGATCACCTGAGTCCAAGAGGTCGAGGATTCAGTGAACCGTGATCATGCCACTGAAATCCAGCCTTAGTGACAAAATAAGACCCCAACTCAAAAAAAAAAAAAAAACAAAGGAAGAAGTTCACACAAAGTAAAAAGGTAAATGCTATCTTAAGTATAAAAAAGTAAATTTTAAAACAGTATATAAGATATGTTTCTAAACCTATCTTTTGGGGAAATTGTAGGTTTTTAGGGGGTGAATTTATAGTCTCCTTTAAAAAAATTTTGGAAGGATATACATTGAAAAAAATCAGTAGTTGTCTTTGGGCAGGATTACCTGTACTTTGTTTTATCATCTTTTTATCACTATACATTTTCTAAAATAAACATGTATAATAATCTTGGATCCTGAAACAGAAAAAAAGACTTTAGTAGAAAAACTAGGGAAATCCAAATAAATTATACAGTTTAGTTAATAGCACTGCACCAGTATTGTATGTTAACATTAGGGGAAGCTGGGTGCAGATTACAAGAGAACTCTGAACTATCTCCAACAAATTTTCTATAATCTAAAATCATTCTAAAATAAAACATTTATTTAAAAATAAGCTTTGTATTAAGATCACATTTTTAAAATCCAGAAGACATTAAAACTAAACATTTTCAAAAATCTAGAAAAAAGAATCAATTCTGTTAAGAGTTCCCTACATATAAACAAGAATATGGTGGAATAAGGCTTATTTGGTAGTAAGTCACTATGCCTTCTAGCATTACAACAGAAACTTGTAAAGACAATTACATCTTCTGGCCTCATCCTAAATATGAAAGTAATGTCACCCTACTGCGCACAGATTCACTGAAGCAGGAAGCAAATGGTTAAGCCTATTTTATTTGGTTTTGTAAATATTATTGCTGAAGACTAACTACCATAATAACACGTTGATTTAAGGAGGGAAGGAAGTAAAAGTATAGCCAATCACAATCCTTTTCCTTCAAATTATTATTATTATTTTTTTTGCAATCATCTAGTTTCCCAAATCCTGGGTAACTACAGGTACATGCCCATGAATTTGTTCAAGAAATATTCAGTGAGTATATACTTTGCCCTGCCTTTGAGGAGCTTACTGTTCAATAGATAATATTTTAAGTAGAGAATAGATTACCACAGAGAGCGAGACAAACAGGTAGAAGAGGAAAGGAGAGTCACCCATGAGGCAATTCTCAACCCTATAATAAGAGCCTAACCTGACCATTATAAACTTTTTAAAAAGTTAATGATAACAGCTACCCTCTGGGATTGTCCAGCTATATCTATTACTGCTTAGGTATGAGCTGGCTTGCCTAAGAATGGATTTTATTAAAAATTTTCTTCAAATATTGGGGCAAGGTAAAGTATGCAGAGCCAAAGGATAAACGTGAGGTTCTGAAAGAGAACAGAGGAAAGAAAAAGGCAGAGTCAAAAAGCACAAACCAAAAACTGAAACGTCTTGATCAATTTCATGTGCAGACTAGCCAGTTGTTACAAACAACACTGCTGTCTGGTAATAATACCACACCATCAAGTGTAAAGTTTGGAATAGGTTAGTTACACTGTGGAACACACCCAATGGAGGTTTCACTCCTTAAGACTTTAAAATGCCTCAGAATAAGGCACTTGTGCATGGTACCAAAATAAGAACTCTAAGAACAGATTTAAAAGGAGGAGTCAGAGTACTTAAAAAGCACAAGAAGAGCAAAAGTCTTTTTTCCATCTCAATGAAATACTATTTAAGGAAGGGAAGTTATGTATCCCCATACAAAGGTCAGCCAAGAAACCTGCTGCAACTCTAACAGTGCTTATTTCCTACTAGGAGATACTGCCTATGTAGCCCTAATGCATTTAGCTCCTGCTGCATCTGCAATGTAATGCGCCTTTAAGACATCTTTCTGCAGTTATTTCTGTGATTATTTAATCTAAAATATATCATCTTTAAACTAGGCAGTAATTCAATCCTCCTTGAGGCATCCACAACCAATATGAAAAGCAACCAAAGATAAGAAGATAGTTTGTCTTTTCATGTATATGGAGCAATCTGCTGCTTACTCTTCTTCAAAAGCAAAACTAAGGTCAACACAGAAGATGGTTTTGAAAACAAAACTGTTCTCTCTTAACCATACACCTTAAGCTCTAATAGTTCTATGACAGTGTCTCTTACAGGCCAGAATTTTTTTCAAAGAATAAGAAAAGATATCAAAACGCTTTCAACATTCCCATCTTATGGTTTCCAGGGTTGCAATGCCTGAAAGTAGAAAAAGAATGACATTAAGCTTCAAAGCCTAGTGCCAAGCCCTTGGGGAGCCCAAACAACATCCTGATCTTTCAGCAGCAATGGGGCAGTGCTGGTAAAGGCAAGGAAAAAAATGGTGCAGCAATAGCAGGACACAGCTCCGTACCTGGCAAAGAACCAAACTCGACCCAATATTCAAATGTTTAGATCATTACACACAACAGTTTTGTGCAACCCGAATAGGTAATTTTGAGGTATTGTTGAATTTCATTAACTCGAGGTAAGAGTCATCATCAGCAGAGTCCATACAAGTCTAAGAAGTTGATATTCTGTCCTAAACAAATTCCTACCAATGCAAAAGAAACATTTCCCCATGATTTCATGACAAAATGTTACAACATCTAGAACAGACTGGACAAAAAATATGACCTTAATTATTACATTAGCTAGGAATGATACAAAATTAGAGAAATCAACTCTAAGTTGAAAAACTCTTTCAATCAAAACAACTGCTTGAAAATGAGTTGTTGCATCTTATTATAGTAACGTAACTTATATAACAATCCCACCTTTGAAAAAGAAAGTCAAATACAGTTTTAACTCAATTTTGCAGATTTTCACTGCTTCTCAATATACTGCTTAGCTTAGTTTACAAGTTTTTTTTAAAAATATGTCTCTTAAGTACAGACTGGACTTGAGATTCCTGGTTTTCAAAACACAAGATACACTCTAGCCATAGGCCATAAATTCACTGCCACTTTCTCCTCATCTTTGCTAATAGCACCCACCCCCTCTTTCCTGCAGACAGTACCCTAAGAAATGTGATCTTTCAAAAAAGGGAAGGTAGGGAGGCTATCAACAGACTTCCTCATTGAGGACAACT
This sequence comes from Carlito syrichta, assembly GCF_000164805.1. Classification (NCBI taxonomy): domain Eukaryota; kingdom Metazoa; phylum Chordata; class Mammalia; order Primates; family Tarsiidae; genus Carlito; species Carlito syrichta. The sequence continues at coordinate 128,332 of NW_007259658.1, read as the reverse complement.
GGAAACAAGATTATAAGCGAGCACTTTATCCCTATAAGACTAAAACAAATCCCAAAAAACTATGATCTTTAGAGTTGCCATGGGGGGGGGGGGTTGTTTATTTCTTTGTTTTGTTTTGTTTTAAGAAAAAGATCAGGTATCTGAAATTTGTGTTAGAAACAAACCTCCCATTTTAGCAAATGATCTAACTGCAATCATAGGCCAATTACTCCACAGAAACATTTTACGTAACCAAACAACAGCATAAATGCAGGGTACCATAGAGACAAGACAGGAGTCAGGAAACTATCCCACCATTGGAATGTTCTCCTCCCAAGTGCCAGGGGGTGCCACCTTTGTAGAGCACTACACCTACAGCAGCTCCAGAGTGACCACTACTGAGCTAGGATTCACAGCAGCTGGCAAGGCTGGTACAAACGTCTTAACTACTCTATTTTGTACTCCTGGGGCTGAGAATCATCAATAATTCAGTTCTAACCAACCAAGCCCCCAAAGAAGTGCAAAGATATGACTGAGCTATAAAAGTGATGTTGGGAAACTCCATTTCAAAACTGGACTGAAAAAGAAGGTAGAAGATTCACCATGAAGGTTTTCATTTTGCAGCTGTCTCTTCTAAAACAGTCTTCACTTTAAGAGATACCACCTACAATGAAGTAAATTCTCTGGGGTTATTTCCTAAAGAAAGCTATTCTCTTAGAAACTTTTTAATGCTTAATCTCTTGGCGATCAAGAGAGTGTTAAAATTAATGTCAGTATGAATGTACATTTTTAAAAACCTGTTGTCACATAAAAAGCCTGGCCTTTGTACTTGACCCTGAAAAAAATCTAAGTGAAGCAGTCCGAAAATTTCGAGGGGGAAATTTGAGTTGTGTAACATCCTTAGGAGATCAGTCATTTTGCTTAAAAACATATAATATGTTACTGTTTGAATGAACATACTAATACTGACATTTCTTTCTATTTGGGGAAATAAACACTATGTAGTTTCCCATCTGCAGGTTGCTATAATTCACCAACAGTGTGCCTGAGCCCTCCCTGCCTTGTCTAGTTTCCAGATTACAAAAATGACTGGCTTCATAGATATTCTAACTTACTCCTGCAAAGAATTGTCTGGGAACAGAAGGAACCCCAATGCCTTCCAAAACCATTTGGGTCTTGCCTTGGTTCCTGACATTTTCTGAGTCCCAAATATTCCACTCAAGACTCTACACCATCCTAGGCTAATCTGCAATCGCCCACTGACCATGGACCAAATTTGAGAAGTGTCTGTGGTTTCAAGTGAAGGAATGGCAATACCTTGGCCTGCTCTTCTTCTCCTTTCTGCTCTGTCTGAAACATATTCATCTTACAATTGTTAATGGCTACTTCTGCCTGTTTCTACCCTTCAGTAATGTTATGATTTTTCACCTATGCTTTTAAGCTTAACTTCTCAATTTAGTATTTTTAGTGGTCATGTGGAACACAGGATCTTTTACTTGAATTCATCCCAATGTGATATTAGTGCTAGTTCTTTCTTCTCAAAACTGTGGCTAAATTTTAAGTTCCTGTTTCCTGTCTAAGGGAACCTTTCAGCTTTCAGTTCATTTGAGAAGCAGAAATGATTAACACATTCTGAGCACAATGAACGATCATCATCTCAGTAGTAGCAGCTCTGCCTATTTTTCCTGGTTTTCTTTCGTAAAGCATAACTCCAGATACCCCCGAAGAGTTGGTCCTTCAAAACCCTATCATTACTTTTTTAATATTATTAAAATACCTGCCGGGCTCGGTGGCTCAGCCTGTAATCCCGTGCTTTGGGAGTGGATTGCCTGAGCCCGCAGGTTCGAGACCCACCTGGGCAACTTGGCGAGACCTCATCTCTACAATAAATAAAAAAATTAGCCGGGCATGGTAGCGCGCGCCTGTAGTTCCAGCTACTTGGAAGGCTGAGGTGGAAGGATCGCCGGAGCCCAGAAGGATGAGGCTGCGGTGGCCGGGAGCGGCCACTGCACTCCAGTCTGGGTGACAGAGTGAGACTCCAACTCAAAAAAAAAAAAACAAACGCACGCATTAAAGGTAATAAACACAATACTTAAAACAGGGATTTCAGCCGGGCTCAGTGGCTCAGCCTGTAATCCCGCGCCTTTGGGAGGCTGAGGTGAGTGGATTGCCTGAGCCCGCGGGTTCGAGACCCACCTGGGCAGCGAGACCTCATCTCTACAATAAATAAAAAAAATCAGCCGGGTGTGGTAGCGCATGCCTGTAATTCTGGCTACTTGGAAGGCTGAGGCGGAAGGCTGAGGCGGAAGGATCGCCGGAGCCCAGCAGATCGAGGTTGCGGTGGCCGGAAGCAGTCACTGCACTCCAGTCTGGGCAACAGAGTGAGACTCCAACTCAAAAAAAAAAACAACAAAAAAACAGGTATTTCACCACGACTCCTCTCTGCATTAACATCAAAACCACCACTCGAATCCATCATTAACATTTTCACCACCTCTCCAACAGTTTAATTTCATATGCCCCTCTCGTTAATCAAGTGAAAAACACCTCTATCCTGACTACCTGTAAAATCTAACTTGATAGCACCTATGAGAGAAAAATTCTCCGTGCAGTGAAATCAATTACAAAAAGGCCTAGACACAGCCTTGGAAAATGGGGATATTGTTTCAATTGCCATAACAAAAACATAAGTACATTGGGCCTTTACATTCACACTAATTTCTGTCAGGCAGAATTTCCTTTTATAAAAAGGTTCTATTGATTTCTTGGAAAATGATTAAAGTAACAAAAAGGTTTCAGTAAAAGTAAAGTATTTTCACCTCTAAGTTCCAGAGCATAAACCCAGAGGAGGTTATAATGGGTGTGCGGTGAATTTAGCAAATGCTTCCACATGACAAGAGAAAGTCTTATACATACATACTTGCCCAAATCAAATTTGGTCCTCCAACACAGTTCTCCTAATATTCAATTTTGTATATTATAGACTGGGGTATCATACAAAAAGACACATGTTGCTACAGATACCTCAATTTTCTTTACTTTTGCAAGTTGTAAAAGAATACAACTACACACACATTTATCAAAAACTAGACACAGCAATTGGTTTTTATTTGAACAAAAATAACCATTCAGGTTCAGTGTTTAAATTTTCACCACAACCAAACTCCACCCAAAGAAGCTTCCTGATGACATTTTAATATATTGTACTTGTACATCATCACCAGTTAACTGAAATGTAAATCACATGGTCACAATTAAATTTAAAACAAAACTGAGCCAGGTGCGGTGGCTCAAGTCCGTAATCCTAGCACTTTGGGAGGCTGAGGCAAGAGGATTGCCTGAGCCCATGGGTTTGAGACCAGCCTGGACAACTTGGCAAGACCTCATCTCTACAATAAATCAAAAAATTAGCTGGGCATGGTAGCGTGTGCCTGTAGTTCCAGCTACTAGGAAGGCTGAGGCAGAAGGATCACCTGAGCCCAGCAGGTCGACGCTGGGGTGGCCATGAGCGTGCCACTGCACTCCAGCCTGGGTGACAGAGTGAGACTCCAACTCAAAAAATACAAAACTTGAACTGGTTCAACATTGAAAATTTAAAACTTCTTTGGTTATTTATTTTTGGTGACCAGGACTTTTTTTTAAGATTATAATTTGTCCTAGAAACCAGTTATTTTAACTAAAATGCTATATTTACATGGCACAATGTTGGTCTTTTCCCACCAGATGTCTTTCATTTATTTGGAGCTACTGATCCTGAATGATGCTCACAATAGAGTGTCAACTTAAAAAAAGCAAGTTACAAATCAGTATATATAGTAAAAACCCATTTTTATAGAAAGATATGTGTGTGTACATGTACATGCAAGTGTCCATACATATATGCACAAGCATATATATTAAAAAGCTGACAATGAATCCTACTGGGGACAGAATCACAATGATTTTATTCTTCTTTACACTTACATTTTTGGTGTAGAAAATTTGGAAAATACAAATAGTACTTCAATAATGGGAGAAAATGTCATTTCAAAATAAACCTAGGCCAGGCGAGGTGGCTCAAACCTATAATCCCAGCACTGTGGGAAGCTGAGGTGAGAGGACTGCCTGAGCCTACAGGTTTGAGGTTAGCCTGGGCTTATCTCTATAATAAATCAAAAAAATTAGCCAGGCGTGGTGGCGCATGCCTGTAGTTCCAGCTACTTGGAAAGCTGAAGCAGAAGGATCACCTGAGCCCAGCAGGTCAAGGCCATGAGCATGCCACTGCACCCCAGCCTGGGCGATAGAGTGAGATTCCAACTCAAAAAAATAAAATAAATAAAATGATAAATAAAAATAAACCTGAGTGCTCAGTCAGTACAAGGCATTACATTTCTACAACAGTGTCATTGCATAATGAAGGAATCCTATTATAAGCATCCTCCCATGTGCAAATGCTTCATATTATCAATCTGGATAACTACTATCAAAATAGTAATTATAAATTGTAACATGTTATAGAATTGTATAGGGAAAAAGTAAAATCATCCCTATACCACCCTCCTTGAGTACCACTTCCTTTTCCTCTAGGGATAACTACCCTTGATATGTATTAATCAGAACTCCTTATATTATCTATGCACATGATAAGGGTTTGTTTGTTTTTAGATAAGTGGAGTCACAGTATACAACTGCTCGTGGCGCACCCCCCCCCCATCCTCTACCTAACAACATACTTTGGTTAATCTGAGGGAGTTTTACTTTTTTTTTTCTTGACTAGCTCCATAGTATTCCACAGTATAGCCTATTATGATGTAAATCATTTCCCTACTGATGGATATTATGTAGTTTTATGCACATGTGATATTTCCCTAGAATTGCTTTCTAATAAAATTGCTGGGTCAAAATACGTGCACATTTTAAAATGAGAGGCTTTTAGTATTCTTTATCAAAAAGTTATACAATGTGCACTCTCATTAACAGAGTTGTCCATATGTTAAAAATGGATATTATATTTCGTTGCTGCCAATTTATTTGGTGAAAAGTGGTTTATTTTTCCCTAATTGTCAGAGCAAATTAGAGCATCTTTTCTTTTTTTCATTCATCATTTCTTTTTCTGGGAAATGCCCGTTCATAACCCTCTGCCACTTTTTCTAGTGGATGCCTTTTGCTTATTGATCTGTAGGAGCTCTTTATATATGTTGAGTATTATACAGTAGAAACCCACTTATCTAATGTGATTTGGAAGAGTTGGTTAATTTAAAAGGTTAATTAATGTGAATAATCATTAAAAATATATGTGAAAGCCGGGCTTGGTGGCTCAGCCTGTAATCCCGCGCCTTTGGGAGGCTGAGGTGAGTGGATTGCCTGAGCCCGCGGGTTCGAGACCCGCCTGGGCAGCGAGATCTCATCTCTAAAATAAATTAAAAAATCAGCTGATCGTGGTAGCGCGCACCTGTAATTCCAGCTACTTGGAAGGCTGAGGTGGAAGGATCGCCAGAGCCCAGCGGGTAGAGGCTGTGGTGGCCAGGAGCGGCCACTGCACTCCAGTCTGGGTGACAGAGTGAGATTCCAACTCAAAAAAAAAAACAAAAACAAAAAACAAATATACATATATATGTGTGTGTGTGTGACACAATGGAATATTATGCAGCCATAAAGAAGGACAAACATATGGACTCTGCAGCAACTTGGATGAATTTAGAGTCGATCATACTCAGCGATCTATCGCAGAAACAAAGTTCTCACTCATAAGCGGACCTTAAACAATTATCCTAATACTATAAGAAAGGGATTGGCAGTAGTGGGAAACTGCCAGGGGAGGGGAGTAAGATTGGCAGTTGAGAAAAACTGCTAGGGGAGGGAGGGGCACAACTCATCCAAAAGGGTACCTGCATAATCAACGTTTGTATACCTAACCCTGAATTGCACCACACATCTTTAAAAGAAAAAAAAGAAAAAGAAAAAATAAATAAATAAAATAAAGAATGAGGAAAAGACAATATAAATACATACATATATATGACAAACATTTCATTTATCTTCATTTCATCTTATCAGTGGCAGATGAACACTCACTCACCAAACTTCTTTTTTTTTGAGTCGAAGTCTCTCGCTCTGTTACCCAGGCTGGAGTGCTGGGCTCAGGGGATCCTTCCACCTCAGCCTTCCAAGTAGCTGGAACTACAGGTGTGTGCAACCATAACCAGCTAATTTTTTTATTGTAGAGACGAGGTCTTACCGTGTTGCCCAGGCTGGTCTCAAACCCACAGGCTCAGGCAGTCCTCTCGCCTCGGTCTCCCAAAGTGCTGCTGGGATTACAGGCGTGAGCCACTGTGCCGCCCTCAAACTTCTTATATAGGACTAAAAGGCCAAGACCTTTTTCTTTAACTCCAAGCCCACTGATGGTAAAGAAATTTAAACTGAATTCTTATGGTAAAAAAGTTCAAAGAACTTAAAAGACACTTGCAAAGTAATGAGTACAGAAGCCTCTTAGATTTTTATATGTTTTACACAAATCTTTTATAGTTGTCTTACTCACATCTAATTTGACAGTATATTTTTAGCAACTTGCTTTCATCAACTCTTCCAAAAACACTCAATTTGTCTCATGAACATAATGTGAATGAACCATTACCAAGCTTCAACGATCATCCATATGTGCTGAATTGTTTCTTCAATACTACCTGCAACCCTACCTCCATCTGCCACCCCTACTCCCAGTATAATGTGAAGCAAATTCCAGACATGCTATTTCATCTGTAAACTTTTAGTAAAAAAGAACACCAAGTCTCCTCTATTTATATTTTATCAGGCTACAAAATATTAAACAAATTACATTTAAAAAACAAATATAATCAACATATGCAGGTTTAGTAATAGAAACATCTGCTCTACTGGTGGGTACACAAGCACACTGGTATACTGGAGATCAACTACTAATAGCAAAAGCTCAACGGGTAGTGTATTTTACAAAGGAAATAAACATCACCATTTAATAAGGTGAGTCAATCAAGTGGAGGTCAATTAAAAGCTTCTACTGCATAAGTAGGAGCTATTTTCCCCCAGTCTGTCACTTCCCTTTTAAACTTTGTTATGAAATCTTATGGTTTCTACTTTAAAATATATACCACATACACACACACACACACACACACACACACACACACACACACACACACTTAGATTAAAATATATCCTTAAGTAACTTTTGCGTGTGATCAGAGGTGGGGATCCTTTTCTTTTCAAATACATAGCCAACTGGCCTTACTCAATTTCCATTTTCAACATCACACTTAGGGCATTTAAAAAAAACTAAAACATCAACTTCTCAAATAAAAACGGAAGCTGTGTAAACAAAATAACAAACCAACATTCTACATTCAGTTTGATGAGCTCATACTACTATGTACTTAAAGATCACATAGTAGTTTCAGGAGCAAAAATGCTGCCATGCCTGGCTCTCTCATTGATACTCTGGCTCACAACAGGATCTCCAAAGGATATCACAGATTGCATTGATCTCTTTCTAAATCTTACTAGTTGCCACACCTGTAAATTTACATTCACAATGAAATAACCTGCACTTAACAACAAAATAAATCTTTCCAACTTTCTGTGTATTCCTTTAGCACAGTTCCCAGACCATAGTGCCTTGGAGACAGTAAAGAAAATGAATGCACTCTCCTGAACCACACTATCCACTGCAAATATAACCAAAAGGTACAAAAGGTCAAAGCAAAGTTTGTTAAATTTCATATATATAAATGAATAATTTAAAGGTTACCTTATCTCTGGGGTAAGCAAACTTTTTCTGTAAAGGTCCAGAGAATAAATAGGCTTCTCAGGCCATAAGGGCTCTGTTTCAACTCTGACAGCGTATCGTGAATTCAGCCAGACAACGCATAAATGAATGGATGTGGCTGTGTTCCAATAGAAGTTTATTTACAAACACAGGTGGTGGGCAGTATATTGCCAGTCCCTGCCTTATACCAATGTTTCATCTTTTTCAACTAAGAACCCACTACCCTAGCTGAACACTTATTTGACCATTATGGTCACACTGAAAGAGACAAGTAATAATTTCAAAACCGCTTTATAGAAATGAATATTCTCAAAATTAATCATTAACTTTTTCCTATAAGTTCTTTTCATACAAGCACATACATTTTTCAAAATATAAATTGTAGCTGGGCACGGTGGCTCACGCCTATAATCCCAGCACTTTGGGAGGCTCATAGTTCGAGACTAGCCTGGGCAACTTGGTGAGACCTCATCTCTACAATAAATCACAAATATTAACCGGGCATGGTGGCATGTGCCTATAGTTCCAGCTAACTGGAAGGTTGAGGCAGAAGGATCCCCTGAGCCCAGCAGGTTGAGGCTGTGGTGGCCATGAGCATGCCACTGAACTCCAGCATGGGCAACAGAGACTCCAACTCAAAAAAAAAAAAAAGAAAATATATATATATATAAAATTTTAAGAAGTATCACCTTAAAATTAATATTTATTTCAAAAGACAATTAAAATGAATACATAGCTACTATAAAAAGAAAAAATGCAGTCTAGACAATCCAATTCAATGATCTTATACTCATTATTCTGATCATCAATAACAAGTAGAAAAGGACTACTAAATGCGTGGTCATGAATCATAACTTCACAACTCAAAATGCAGAAGTAGACTTTCAAAGTCCACTTAAATGAGTGAGAACACAAATTTGTTCTTCAGATTACTTATCAAAATCCTTGATGAAAAACTATACTGTTTTGCCAAAATATTTTTAATTTAGAAAGTGAAACCAAAATTCTCTCTAGCACATCATGCATCTATTTAATTTTAAAATACTGAGCCAGGCTCGGTGGCTCAGCCTGTAATCCCGTGCCTTTGGGAGGCTGAGGTGAGTGGATTGCCTGAGCCCACGGGTTCGAGAGGTCTGGGCAAGCAAGACCTCATCTCCACAATAAATCAAAAGTCAGCCAGGCGTGGTAGTGCGTGCCTATAGTTCCAGCTACTTGGAAGGCTGAGGCGGAAGGATCGCCGGAGCCCAGCAGGTCAAGACTGCGGTGGCCGGGAGCGGCCACTGCACTCCAGTCTGGGCGACAGAGTGAGACCCCAACTCAAAAAAAAAAACCAAAAAAAAAAACAAATTTTTAATGTTGCATTTGACGGCCTGGTGAAGTAGACATATTTTTAAAGCACAAAAGAATGACTGCCATTTTAATATTACAAGAGCATGTACAAGTATGTATTCATACTCATTTGTGCACAGAATATAATTTAGCTCCAGAATTGTTGAAAGAGAAAATGTCCACACTGCTTTACAGAAATAATGGATGTTATACAGAACAGAATAGAATAAAATTAAATAACAAAAGTACATAAGACACTTTGACACCAAAAGCACAGTCCATAAAAGGAAAAATTAATAAACTGGACCTCATCCAAATTAAAGTCATTTGCTCTGTGAAGAAGCTAGAAGGACAAGCTACAAACTGGGAGAATATATTTTCAAACCACTATTTGTCAAAGGATTGGTATCTAAAATATATAAAGAGCTCTCAAAATTCAACAGTTATTTTTAAAAACCTACTGGAAAATGGACAAAAGACATAGACAATTCACTGAAGAAGATACAGATGATAAATAAGCATATGGAAAGATGTTCAACATCATTAGCCATCAGAAAAAAAAACACACAAATTAAAACTACAAGAAAATATCACTAAACACCTATCAGAATGGTTAAAATAAAAAAATAGTGATAACACCAAACGCTGGCAAAAAAGAGGAGGAGGATTCACACATTGCTGGTAGGAATATAAAATGGTACAGTCACTCTGGAAAACAGTTTGACAGTTCCTTAGGAAACTAAACATGTAACTACCATACAACTCAGCAAGTGCACTCTTGGGTATTTATCCCAGAGAAATAGAAATTCACATTCACACAAAACCCCACAGACAATTATTCACAGGAGATTTATTCACAATAGGCCATAAGACAAAATAAAACAAACCAAAAAATCCCTGGAAACACCAGATGACCTCTGACAGGTAAATGGTTAAACTGTATATACATTCACACTTTGGAATACTACTTAGCAATGAAAAAGAACAAACCATTTATAAAGGATACATTCCCTCTATGAATCTCCAGGGAATTGTGCTAAGTGAAATAAGGCCAATCTCAAAAGGATACAATACATACTGTGTGATTTCATTTATCTAAGTGTTTTTGAGTCAGTGTCTCACTCTGTCGCCCAGGCTAGAGTGCAGTGGCACATTCATGGCTCACCACAGCCCTGACCTCTTGGGCTCAATTGCTCCTTCAACCTCAGTCTCTCAAATAACTGGGACTACAGGCATGTGCCTCCACACATGGCTAATTTTTTTTTTTTTTTTTTGGTAGAGACGAGGTTTCACTTCGTTGCCCAGCTGGTATATCAGCATTTTTGAAAATATAAAATTACACACATGGAAAACAGATCTGTGGTTGCCAGGGGTCAAAGAAGGAGAGAGATGGCTATAGCCATGAAAAGACAATACAAGTGATCCTTGTGGGATGCAACTGTTCTGTATTTTAACTGTGGTGGTGATCACATGAATCTACATGTGATAACATTACATAGAACTAAATACACGCATGTAAATGAGCACATGTAAAACTGGTGAAATCTGAATAAGGCTGGATGGATTGTATCTATTTCAATGTCCTGGCTGTGATGTTAAACTATACTTATACACGATATTATTATTGGGGAAATTAGATAAAGAGTATTATTTCTTACAACTGTATCAAGATCTACAAGTATCTCAAAACAAAAAGTTAAAAAGGAAAATTTTTAAAAGTATATAAGACCAGTCAATGGCAGGAGTGAAAAAATAAAGGTTTTTTGTTTGTTTTTGCCAAAGGCTCAGCAATTGAAAGTGAAGGAAGGAAAAAAAAAAGTAAGGCTGAAAAGAGCCACAGGTTACAAATTAATACAATTATCTCCTCCTCCCTTATAGAACCTAACTTCCTCGGGGTTTATTTATGTCCCTGATTTGACCTTTATTGTTTTGAATAAAAATAAATTACACATACATCTGTCTCTTCCCAACCCCCACCACCATCTCTACAACCCCAGACTATAAACCTGTAGGGTAGGGATTGTCTTCCTAACCATCATATCCTGAGGGCCTCACACAAAATGACAGATAAAGGAACAAAACAGTTGAATGAATGAATAAATAAATATGAATGAATGAGATGTCTGCATATTCTTTTAAAGTTCCTAGGCAATTATGTTATAAGGCAGTACAAACACATTCCTTTACAAATTTCTAAAAGCCTCGAACATTTAAAAAGCAACATGGTGCACACACATTTCACTTGCAAGGAGAAATTAATATAATAATACCCGATTTTTGTAACACGCTTCCTAATTTATAGACTTTCACATACAGTAACTCATATAATCAAGATGAATTAAGAACTAAGTGTATCTAGATAGAAGCCAGTATATACAGACCTTTGAGAAAAATGTTCTAAACTACTGGTATAACAGGACTTATGACACAGCCTTAATGCTAATTGCATTATATACATTATATATATAGATATTCACTATATGTATTCAGTATAAGAATAAAAAATTCAAATTGGGGAACTTATGGACCTTTCACCAACCATGAAGACATTTACTTTACAGATGAGAAAACCAGGAGAGATAAAGTGACTTATTCAAGGCTAGACATCTAACTAGAGCTGGGTTGGGAACCTTAGCCTCCCTGGAGTCCTAATTCATGTTTCTTCTCACTGAATTGGGCAAGACACTTCTTTGGTTACCCATCTCAGCCCTACCAAAAATACTCAATAATTTTAATCTGAATCATTTGTGGCCTTTTTTTTAATAGGAGGGGTTTTGGGGGGGGAGGGAACCCACAAAACTTAATTAACTTAAGCTTTTTATTGCTGTATTACACCTTCCATGGATTTTGAGGTGTCAAATTACTTCTCATATCCGGACAATATGTTACTTTATCCTAAGGCACAAATATACTGACAATTTAATGTTTCATCCCCCACCTAAATGGCAGAGAGGGGGTTAATTCTAACAGGAGTCTTGCATGTCTTAACACTTCAGCAGCTTCCATCAAAAAGATGAGCTAGTTTACAATTTAGGGCCTTACACTACTAAAATCTTGATTGATATGCTCACTGGCAGTACCGTATTTGAATATCCACCTGCTGCCTTATGTATCAAGAAATTGCAAACTCTTTCTTGTTGGAGACAAAATAAAAGAAAAACTAAAGTGACAAGCAACTACGGGAAATAAGGTTTTAATCAGGTTAAATCTGCATTGTGCAGCCAACATGAACTTAGAGGTTCTAGAATCAAAACACTGGAAGGACCCTTAAGTAAAAATGTAGTCCAACATCCTTATTTCGGCAGAAGACGAAGCTGAGATCATTAACCAATAAAGCAAACCGCTTACTTTTTCAAATGGATTCAATTCAGTGCCATTTTACCCCTATTTGGCATCTCACTGTCGTTTCTGAGAGCGACGATTGACCTTTTTTTAAGGTGAAAAGAGCGAAAAGAGCAAATTAATTTTCAAGAGGGTGAGAAAACGCCTTTGAAGTAGGAGATGCCAGAATGAAGACGAGAAATGACGTCTTATTTAAAATATGTAACCCCTTGATGGGGTTAGGCAATGAATCATATTCTCCTAGATTTCTCTATGTCTATAGACATCAGCCACAGTTCTTTCGGGCACTCGAATGAGAGGAAGAGGAAGTGAATAAAGCAAATACTAAATATATAGCACCCACTGAAGGCAGGGATGTAGACAGAAAGGATGGAGAGAAGGAGAGCATGCTTCGCCAGAATCCAGCTGTTTTCTAACATAACTGAAGGTATGGAAGCCAGGAAGAAGATATCGGAAGCCAGGATATCCCTCAAATTCGAGAGGGCGGATGCTTCTAAGGCCAGAGAGACTCCCCGGCCCTCAGTTATAGGACGACTGGGAGGGGACAAAATGGAGTTGAGGTTTGGGGGCGTCCTAAAGGTCATTTGGAGGTCTAGCAAGCACCTGACGGGCTCCTCTCGAAAGGGTCATGGCAAAGCCTAGTACCCCGATCAGGAAGATGACTTCTGGCCACCGGGGTGCGGTAAGAAGCAGGAAGAGACAGACCAGGGTCCCGAGGACCCCAGATGCCAGCAAAGAAGATACAGGGACCTCCGGAATCTTCCCGGCCCCAGGGGAAGCGGGCGGATAGATCACCCTGGCTCCAGGAGAAAGCGAGCGGATTCCGGGAACTGGAATACCCAACCACCCTCCTCCCGGCTCAGGTGAGGTACGCCAGCCCCGCTGGAGATGGGGCCCTGATACCCACAGGGCAGGGGTGCCGGGACGCAGCCTCCCCAGCCTGGGCTACTCACCGGAGGTGCTGCCCACCGCGTCTCCGCAGCCGGTTGGCGCCTGGCACTCGGGAAGCTCGCAGAAAGGAGCCGCGTGCCCGCTAGCGCTGGGGCGAGAAGGGGCGCGCCGCGGAGGCCGGAGAAAAAGCCG
>NW_007259658.1:111974-114722 GCF_000164805.1 Carlito syrichta | reverse complement strand
ACGTCAGCCGAAAAGGCGGGGCCCAGCGGGTTCCCGGCGGCGCGGGAGGGGCGCTGCCAGGACACCGAGGCGGCTAACGGCTCGCTGCAGGTCGTTGCTCTGGCTGGGGAGTCTCTGCTGCCAGGCTAACTGCTGGTGTCGCCGAGTGCGTCTCCTAAGGTCCTTGCGCCTGATAGCAGCGAGGTGCAGACTCCGCCCGCAACTGCGCTTGCTTCGCGGGACTTCATCCCAGGCTGAAAGTTCCCCTCGGGTCATCTTCCAGCTGCCCTTAAAAGATAGTCATCTCGGGACTTCACGCTCTTCGTTCAAAGAGATCTTAACACTCTGACTAAAGGCATCCTGTTCCTGGAAGCCCAAGTCAATTCTTCTCATCCATTTACTTGCCCTCACTGCGTTGTGATGTCCATTCCCTCCCACTCATGAAATCTCACAAGGATGCAGGGTTTTCACATTACGTCTTCCACGTCCACGATGGTGTAATAGCAAAAGAATCCCCAACGGATAAGGAAAAGTCACAACACTGTGACGTCTTACTGGCCCTGATCATTATTTATAAGCCAGTCCTATAAATGCTGTTTCCAAAAGATGCAAGAAATTACAGTTAAAAATAAAATTCCGGCGAACTCTCAGGACTTCAAAAGAGACCATAATTGCAAACGAGCCCGACAAACTGCCAAGAATATATCACAAAAGAAATAAATCTTCAGTATTCTTCCAGTTCCCTCATATGTAATGGTGGACTAGCTTCCACTTCCTGCTGGTAATGGACAGTTCACTTGCTAGTTTCCATTTTTCTTACGTAATTATCAGTTTGTGTGTGTGTGTGTGTGTGTGTGTGTGTGTGTGTGTGTGTGTGTGTGTGTATGTGTGTCTCTGTGTGTGTATGTATATGCATACATAGCCTCATCACCTGAGATTACAGACTACAGTAATTCTTAAACTTCTGTATATGAGAATCATCTGGGGGCCTTGTTACAATGTGAGTACCTGGAGCTACAATCCCCGGAATTTCATTTGGGTCTTGGATAGGGCTGAAATTTTTTGTTTGTTTGTTTTTGTTTGTTTTTAGAAAGCAGGATTTATTGAGAGGGGCCCCAAAGGGGTTGCCCGAAATTTTTTATTTTTTAAATGAGCATCCCAAGTTAGCTACAGCTACAGCTTTTGTGTTTTACTACTCTAAAGTTATATTATCCATTCCATTTTCAACAGCCACGCCCACTAACATATAATATGCCTATAAATATTGCTAAGGCAGTCATGTAGCTTCCTTTCTCAAGATTGACCTAGAAAGTTTAGGACTTCAATAAGTTTAATTGTCATGTTTATTTTATGAAATCTTGTTGTAATACCAGAAATAAGCAATAAAGCCGGGCTCGGTGGCTCAGCCTGTAATCTCGCGCCTTTGGGAGGCTGAGGTGAGTGGATTGCCTGAGCCTGCGGGTTCGAGACCCGCCTGGGCAGCGAGACCTCATCTCTACAATAAATCAAAAAATTAACCGGGCATGGTAGCGCATGCCTGTCATTCCGGCTACTCGGAAGGCTGAGGCGTAAGGATCGCTGGAGCCCAGCAGGTCGAGGCTGCGGTGGCCGGGAGCGGCCACTGCACTCCAGTCTGGGCGACCGAGTGAGACTCCGACTCAAAAAAAAAAAAAAAAGAAATAAGCAATAATTTGTCAGCTATGTAATTCACTGGGCACCTATGATGTACACAGCACTGTCATCTATAGTAAGGCTAACACAAAAGAAATTGAAGAAATGATCATCATCCTTGCCCTCAACAAACTTAGTAACTAGTTGTGGAATTAAGATACAGACACAATACAAACGCAGTGTAGTACATAAATCAATCTGTTGGACCAAGATGAAAAAGAACTGATAATTAAAGAGTACTTTTGCCAGTTTCCTTTATTAGCAGTCTCTTAGTCCAGACATTTTCAATTAGGTAATTTCCTCTGAACACTGAGTCCTCAACTTACTGAAGTTTCTCCAGCTCTACAATGTATAAAGAAAAGAAATCACTAGAGCCTGAAATTATCAGGGTTTTTTGTATATGTATGTGTACATGATACATAGATATATTTATCAGACAAAGAAGCTACTCGAATTTTCAAGATCTTTATCACTTCAGCTATTCATTAGTGTGCACAGTGCTGGCTGTCTTTATCACCTACCACATCTTACCTTTACTCCACATTTAACCACACCCAGGATGGAGACCAAAGAAGAGCTAAATCTCCAAAAAAGAAAACAAGTATATCCACGCTATTTTGGCTTTTCCCTTTTTCAGGGTCAAAATGAAACTTGCTTAATTTCTTGTCATCAGAAATCTTCCAAAAACTACTACCCAGAAGCAAAACATTTCCCATGCAGCTGTCTGACATTTTAAAAAGAACATTTGCAACGTTGTTTACTAATTAGGAAAATGAAGTATTAGTATCCCTGCTTTACAGATGAAGAAATTACAGGTTAAATGACTTGTCTTGTCACACAACTAACCAATAACAGAGCCTGGATTTTCTACCATACTTCTCATAACTCCTAAACCAGAGTGCTTGCCACTATATCAGGCTGCTTCAGTAATGAGTCCTACCCCGAGCTACCAATCCAGTTAGAAAGGGAATAGGTAAACATATGGAAATGGAAGAGTTAGGGAAATGTACAATGCGATTAACACATTCAAAATAAAATGTACAGCCGGGCTCGGTGGCTCAGCCTGTAATCCTGCGCCTTTGGGAGGCTGAGGTGAGT
>NW_007259658.1:110206-111664 GCF_000164805.1 Carlito syrichta | reverse complement strand
CAGTCTGGGCGACAGAGTGAGACTCCAACTCAAAAAATAAAATAAAATAAAATAAAAATAAAATGTACAAAATCTGAAAGCATGAAAATTAAATCATTAGAAACTAAATAAAGTGTAACAAAGCAGCTCTGTTAGCAGGCACTGATATTTAGGCCTTGCTTATTTTACTCTTCTGAAACAAGAAACTGAAACAGATAGCCAGGGTGCTCTTGGCATTAGTTATTTATAGAAGGACAGAAAACAACTGTTCTTTACTGACTGTGTAACAAGCCTTTGTGTGTTAAACTTCATGGATTTGTAGACTATAATTTCCTCCTGTGGTTCAACTAAAAGCAGCAGGACTTCAGAATAATATTTGCATTGACAAGTTATGTTAGGTTTTGTCATTAACAAACCTTATTTTTTGTAGACCCAATAACCAGGACAAATATTGTCTTTAGTGGCTTGTGTGAAACAGCTGGTGAAATCAGAAACCTAGGCAGAAGATGATCTCACTGTGAACATAAATAATAACCTAAGCCACTCCTTTTGAAAATGGTAAAAAGCATAGTAGTTACATCTGAATGTTATTTTTGAGAAATGATTCACCTTTTCAAAATAAACATTTCTTTTCATTTTGGTACATTTTGCAGGTTTTAAAATTAATTGTGGCTGAGTGCGGTGACTCAAGCCTGTAATTCCAGCACTTTGGGAGGCCGAAGCAAGAGGATTGCCTGAGCTCAGGGGTTCGAGACCAGCCTGGGCAACTTGGTGAGATCTCGTCTCTATAGTAAATCAAAAGAAAAACCGGGCATGGTAGCGTGCCTGTAGTTCTGGCTACTTAGAAGGCTGAGGTATAAGGATCGGAGGTTGACACTGGGGCGGCCGTGAGTGTGCCACTGCATTCTTGCCTGGGTGACAGAGTGAGACTCTAACTCAAAAAAAAAAAAAAAAAAAGACTAAAATAAATGGAAAGACATCTAATGCACTTGGATAGGAAGATACAGTATCCTAAAGATCCAAGTCTTCCCAAATTAATCTATCGAGTCAGTGCACTCCAAATCAAAATCCTGGCAGGGTTTTGATGCAACCTAATTTCAGTTTCTCTCATAAAACTCATTCTTTTTTTCTTTTTTAAAGCTAACTCCTGTATCCTCTAAATAAAATCCTCCATAGTTATCCTTCAAAATTGCTTTAGCAACCTTCCCCCCTCAAAAAAAAAGGAACAAAAATGTTCCTATTATCCATAAAGCCAGGAGCAAGTGAAATGAACAGTGACTGTCATCAATCTGCAAGAAACTTGTCTTTGGTGTATTTTTGCCCACTCTCTGCAGCAATTCTAACCCACTTGTGATTTTAGTGATAGGAAAACGGATAGGTCATCAACATGATAACTCACCATACATCGGTCTTTATTATCTTTTCCCTTTCACATGGGTAAAGATTCCATTATGTCCCATTCTTTTTTTTTTTTTTTTT
>NW_007259658.1:108560-110093 GCF_000164805.1 Carlito syrichta | reverse complement strand
AGCGCGCCTGTAGTTCCGGCTACTTGGAAGGCTGAGGCAGAAGGATCACCGGAGCCCAGCAGGTTGACACTGGGGTGGCTGTGAGCCTGCCACTGCAGTCCAGCCTGAGCGACAGAGTGAGGCTCCAACTCCAACTCCAAAAAAAAAAAAAACCAGGGTCCCCTCTTTCACCCAAGCTGAAGAGCAGTGGCACAATCATAGCTAATTGTAACCTTGAACTCCTGGGCTCAAGCAGTCCTCCCACCTCAGTTTCCTGAGCTAATTCTTTTTGTTTGTTTTGAGTCGGAGTCTCCCAGGCTGGGCTCAGGCAATCCTGTCGTCTCTGCCTCCGCCTCCCAAAGTACTGGGAATACAGGCATGAGCCACCACGCCCGGCTGGTCCCATCCTTTTAAAAAAACAGTAAAATAACAACATTTGTAAATGTTTCTTACTCAAAATCAATGACTATTAGAGCTAGAAGGCCACTTAGAGGCAGAGAGCAGCAGGATAGAAACCATATGGGCTTTGAACTTAGGCCAACCACCCTAGACCAAGTTACATAACCTCTTTCAGAACCTTAGCCTCTTCATCTGTAAATTGGGGATAATAATGGTACATCACTCATCAGGCTCCTCTGAGACAAGATTAAATGAAATTGTGCTTGTAAAATGCCTGATTTATGGCAAGTGTGTAGCAAATGATGGATATTAATTGCCAAGTTCAACCTCTTCATTTTACAGATGAAAAGAAAGGAAGCTAGAACCAGAACAGTTTTCTCCAGATTCTCCTATTTATTGAGTGACTTTCTTTAAGTCCTTAAGAAGTGGTCTACAGCAGCTTCATTCACTAAATCACTGTTTGACCTCAAAGCTAATCCCCCTTCCCTTCAATCCTCCAAATAGTCCCTTTGCTAATGCCTTCTATGAAATGGACAAACCTCATAATTATACCTAAATTTTCACTCTGTTTAAACCTGTGAATATTTATTCAAAGCAATCCTTCTTTACACCAAAATGCTGTAATAAAATTGTTTGCTTCACCTGGTCCCTATTTGGTTACCAGTTACAGGCCAAGTTATTGAATACAAATAGAAAATATGTAGTAATATGTTTGTATAATAAAAGCCACCATTTATCAAGCTCTTGCTTGTGTGCCAGGCACTGCCTCAAACGCATTATACATGTTAGTTTATTAAACCTTCACAACAATCCTGTGAGGTAGATACTATTATTACTACAGAGGAATATATACATATGGCTGAATAAGTAATGTTTCACACATGTCCATCTCATTATTACATAAACCCACCTGAAAGAGAAGCAAAGTCGCATTTTGGAACATCTTATTTCTATGTTAGACCCAGAGTGACCTTCTCCCATAAGAAGACATTTATAGCAAATACCTCGAATGTGAACCATAGATTTTTTTTTTTTTTTGAGTTGGAGCTTCACTCCGTCTCCCAGGCTGGAGTGCAGTGGCATGCTCACAGCCACCCCAGCATCGACCTGCTGGGCTCCAGTGATCCTTCCACCTCAGCCTTCCAGGTAGCTGGA
>NW_007259658.1:87735-108540 GCF_000164805.1 Carlito syrichta | reverse complement strand
AAACTGTTTCTTTAACAAAACAAAAAAAAACCTGCAGAAATAAAAGGGAGTGTGGTAATCTGTAGATTAAGAGAGATTTAATTGCAATATGTAGGCCTCAATCAAAACCTGTTTCAAACAGTTAAAAAAAATTAAGGAAATCGCTTATCTGAACACTGAATTATTTGGCAATATCATAAATTTAACTGTTAATTATTTTTAAGTATGATGGTAGTATTATTAGGTATTTTAAAGCCTTTACCTTTCACTACTATATTCTCAAATATTTATAAGTAAAATTATACTATGCCTGAAATTTGTTTCAAACAAACACAAGTGGGTATGAGTATAAATGAATCAGGATTGGATAAGTGTTGATAACTGTTTAAACAAAGTGATGGTACTTAGAGATTTATTATACTATTCTCTACACATAGTATATGGGCAAATTTTCTATGATAGACAGTTTTTTTGTTTGTTTTTTTTTAAGAGTAGAAAGGGAAAAGGACTGTTAAGTCTACTAAACACCAGGGCAAGTGAAAGGGGGAAAAAAAAAAAATCACAGATGGAAGTAACAACTTCTTGAAAAAAAATATTTTAACATGAAAAAGACCTTTGCTGAAGAAAATATACCACCAGAAGAAAGATTTGGGACACAAAAGAGTGCAAGGAGTTAAGTGACGAATCTTTTTTTTTTTTTTTTTTTGAGTTGGAGTCTCACTCTGTCGCCCAGACTGGAGTGCAGTGGCTACTCCCAGCACCGCAGCCTCGACCTGCTGGGCTCCAGCGATCCTTCCACCTCAGCCTTCCAAGCAGCTGGAACTACAGGCATGCGCTACCGTGCCCAGCTGAATTTTGATTTATTGTAGAGATGAGGTCTCGCCAAGTTGCCCAGGCGGGTCTCGAACCCACGGGCTCAGGCATTCCACTCACCTCAGCCTCCCAAGGCGTGGGATTACAGGCTGAGCCACCGAGCCCGGCTCCAGCTTGCTTTTAAATTTACACTTCCAACACTCTGGGAAAGCCATTGTTAATATTTTAGTATATCCTTTACCAATCTCTTCTTATGTACTTTTTTTCCAAAATTGGAGCCATTCTGTATATATAGTATTGTGTGGTTTTTTTTTCCACTTAACATTTAACATGAGCTCTTCTGAATGACCGAAAATTTTTTAAAGACATAATATTTAGGACTGCATAATACTCTAGCATGTAGGTTTCAAATAATTTATTTAACTAGTCCTCCATTGTTTGTGGGACATTTAGGTTAGTTCCTGAATTTTTCCAGTATTAAATATGATGCTGTTATGAACATCTTTGAACATAAATTTACATTTCTCTCAATAAGTTTCTTAGAAGAATTCCTAGTTGTAGACTTGCTGAAACAAATGATGCATTTTAAGATAATTGATTCATATCACCAAAACACTTTTCTTACGATTTTCAAAAGAAATTGAAAACAATAATTTGTAGTGATAGTCCCATTTCTAAACAGATCTCCAATAAGAAAACAGATTCATGCACTGATATAATGCAAAAATCATAAAGGTAATTTTAAATTAAATGAAATTAAATACAGTGATTCCTGAAAAAGTCACTAAACCAAAATAAATAGTGTTTGATTCCAGGTAGAGAGAGGGGTCATTTCTTTTGTTTAGGATTTGAGATTGGGGAGATTTGTTGTTGTTGTTTTGCAGGAGTACAATATTTTTACATTCTACTAGGGAAAAAATGGGGAGGGAAGACAGTTTAATTGAACAAAACACATGAACCTTTAAAGACCCTTTAGCTTCAATCATACCTCCTTCCCTCACACCCCATGTTCTACCCTGTTTCTTAGCACTGCAGTAGCTGCTGCTTTTTGGAAATAAACTAACCTAAGGCTGGAAGACTAAATACAGGTATACTAGAAAAACACAGATTCATAGTACACTTGTGAATTAACAGAAAATAAATAGACAGGAGGTAATAAAAATATCAAAGTCAGATTTCAGACAATGTAGATCAGATCAGTACCCTGATAAAGTTATCTGATAGTGAACTTGATGGAGCCTTTATCTGCTACAATATTCAAGATGAGAAAACCTCTAAACTTAGAAATAAATACCAATACATAGATCATGTCAGCTACACTCTTCTGAGATGGCCCGCCTTTCCTTTTCCATTGACTTTTTATTTTAATCCCAAGATTATGAACAAGCTCATGCTGTGCTGTATCTAAATATAACATAGCCCTTCCCAGATAGATTTCAATCTCCTGATTCCTCATCATAAACTGAAGTTGCCAATTGTACTCTCCTGGCAATAAGAGGGCCCAGAGCTCTCTGAGGCCTATATTAGACAGCCTGGAAGAAAACCCCTAAGGTGGCAGAGTAGAATCATTTCGCTATGTATTATGACTTTTCCTACACGAGAGAGAGAGAGAAGAAAAGGAGTTTCAAAACCCACAACCTTCCTGTGGAGAACAAAACACATCATCAGATAAATCAAAAGTCAAGGTGTCTTCATTTGAGATCACAGAAGCTACAGAATGAAAGACTGGAAAAATTCAGAAGATGAGAAGTGACTAGCCACTGACTAGGAAATAGTGCCATGTTCTGTCTGAACCAGCTGCACCATGCTTGATAAACAAACATCTATAACACATTGCAAAACATAGATTAAGAAACCTCAGGGCAGAGGGCAGATCATCGCATATACAAGTGTACCCAGGCACTTGGCCAGTGCACAAAGAACAGCATGACTTCAGCACTTCAAAGTCTGTGTCCCTGGGCCTCTTTCTTTTAAAAAAAAAAAAGAAGGTTCTGTCCATACAGGTTTGACTGAGGCAAGTGTACTTTCTATACATGTAAAAAAGAAAGAATATTCATTTGCCTGTGAAATTTAAAGTACCTGACACGTGAACTTTTCTAGTATCCAGTCATGTATTTATTTACAAATAAGAAAACGAACTTGAAAGGGTTAAGATTATAAAACTAGTTATTTCAGCACTGGGGACTGGAACATCTGACTCCTGATCACCTGACTCTCAGGTCAACACGTATCCCACTTTCCACATTTCCTATTCCATACCTAGAGTTTTAAAAAAATAACCATAAATAAAATTATCATAACCACATTTGTTCAAATGCCCTGATTTACTTTGATAAAAAACCACCAGGAATATCTAAAGAAAAAAAGAAAATATAATCTGTTGAATTCGTGTGGAATATGTCTGAGGAAGTAAATGGAATTTTAGAAGGGAAAGAAGATTTCCTTTTTACATAATTTGTTAAGGAAAAAAACCCCAATTTTTCCAATACATGTGTTGATTATATGCATGTGCTCAGTCTGCCCCTCTACAAAGCTCCACTCCAGGTTGTAATCTCCTCCGTACCCAATGAGACAGGTCTATAGACTTGATATCAGAAAGGAACTTCCCAAAGTTGTGGAAAATGTGGCACCCTCAGGGGTTGAGGCCAGTAAGACATTTGGGACATTTGCCAAATATAATTTTGTAACACTAGCTTTCTCATTTTGTTTGCTTCTGATTTTTCCATTTTCTGCACTGTGTAAAGAAACTGTGAAAGTTCAGAAATACTCTAAAGTAAGAAATCATCTACATTTAAAATGACCAGCAAATATGTGAAAAGATGTCCAGCATCACTAGTCATCAGGGAAATGCAAATCAAAGCCACCACGAGGTACCACTTCACACTCACTGTGGTGGTTATAATAATTTTTCAAAAAAATCACCAAAAGTGCAGGCTCGGTGACTCAGCCTGTAATCCCAGCACTTTGGGAGGCCAAAGCGAGAGGACTGACTGAGCCCGCGGGTTGAAGACCAGCCTGGGCAACTTGGTAAGAACTCATCTCTACAATAAGTCAAAAATTAGCCGGACATGGTAGCACACACCTGTAGTTCTGGCTACTTGGAAGGCTGAGGTGGAAGGATCGCCTGAGCCTGGCAGGTCAATGCTGGGGTGGCCATGAGTGTGCCACTGCAATCCAGCCTGGGCGATAGTGTGAGACTCCAACTCAAAAAAGAAAAAAAAAAAAATCACCGAAAGGTAACAGTGTTGGCAAAGGAATGGAGAAATTGGAATCCTTCTACATTGGTGGTAGGAATGCAAAATGGTACAGCTGTTGTGAAAAACAGTTCAGCAATTCCTCAAAAAGTTAAACATAGAGTTACCATATAACCCAACAATTCCACCTGTAAGTAATAATTGAAAACAGGAACTCAAACAAAGATATGTACACTCATATTCACAGCAGCACTATTTCACAAGAGCCAAAAGGTAGAAACAGTCCAAATGTCTATCGGCAGTTAACCAGACAAACAAACTTGGTATATCTATACAATAGAATGTTTTTCATCCATAAAAAGAAATAAGGCTGGGTGCAGTGGCTCACACCTCTAATTCCAGTGGTTTGAGAGGCCAAGGCAGGATGATAGCTTGAGGCCATGGGTTCAAGACCAGCCTGGACAGCATAGTGAGACCCTGTCTCTACAAAAACATTTTAAAAATTTAAAAATTTTTTAAAAAAGAATGAAGTACCAATACATGCTACAACATGAATGAACCTTGAAAATCGTATGCTAAGTGAATGAAGCCAAACACAAAAGATCATTTATTGCATTATTCCATTTATTAAAAAATCTCCAAAATAAATTCATAGAAACAGAATGTAAACTAGTGCATGGCAGGAGCTAAGGAAAGGGAAGACTTTGCTCAATGGGTACAGAATTTTACTTTGGAGAGATGAAAATGCGTTGAAACTGGATAGAGGTAGTTGCACAACATCATGAATGTACTAAATGCCATGGAATTGTTCACTTTTAAATGGTTAATTTTATGTTATTATTATAAAAGAAACAATCTACATTTTAAAAGAATAACTCAAAAGATACAAACTTTCCATTTTCAAAAGCTTATGGCCGAGTGTGCTGGCTTATGCCTGTAATACCAGCACACTGGGAGACAAAGGTGAGAAGTTTGCTTGAGCCCAAGAGTTTGAGACCAGTCTAGGCAGCATAGTGAAACCTACAAAAAAATAGCAAAATTAGCTGGGCACCCATGTCTATAGTCCCAGCTACTTTGGAGGCTAAGGTGGGAGGTTGATTGAAGCCAGGAATTCAAGGTTGCAGTGAGCTATGATTGCACCATTGAACTCCAGCTTGGGTGACAGAGCAAGGCTCTGTCTCTAAAAAAAATTTAAATAAATAAATAACAAAAAAACAAATTTATGTAATGAAACATCAGAAAAGACACTGCTAGTAGTAATATCTCCAATAATAAAACTGAAATGACCAAGTTCCATTGGGGTAAAATTGGTGTTTGATGAGTTATAGAGTGTTTTTCTAGCTCATTTACCTTGTCTTATTTTCTAAGAATGAATGGTTTCTATATCTGCTTAGAACTCTAAGTCCTAAAATCTAACAGCTTCATTTGTTTTACCATAGCATCAGCATTTTTATCTGCCTTCAAGGGTTTTTCTCCTTCTCTCAAACAGATAAAATCTAGAAAAAAATTGTAAATATTTTTCTAGACTTCACACTAAATTTATAATTACTTGAATAAATTCTTCATGTACATACAACATAAACAAATCATTTTATGATCTAACCACATTTGCATATTGTATAATATGTTCCTAAATGATGTAGCATTAAAACTACAAATGGGTCTTTAAAAATATTCCATATTCTGAAATTTTACTACCACATTTACATTTTTAAGAGGCTAAAGAACCAAAAAAAACCTATTTTACAAATTTTAAATTTCCAGAAATTTAAAATTAACAAATAGTTACTTAACTTGGACTCCGTACCCAACTGGAAGTGGGGAACACAAATGTAGTTCTGAACTAAAGAGACATGATCACTTCTTTTAGGGAGCTTATATGTTGATGTAGAAGACAAACAAATAGCCGGGCTCGGTGGCTCAGCCTGTAATCCCACCTTTGGGAGGCTGAGGTGAGTGGATTGCCTGAGCCCGCGGGTTCGAGACCCGCCTGGGCAGCGAGACCTCATCTCTACAATAAATCAAAAAATCAGCCGGGCTTGGTAGCACATGCCTGTAATTCCGGCTACTCGGAAGGCTGAGGTGGAAGGATCGCCAGAGCCCAGCAGGTCGAGGCTGTGGTGGCCAGGAGCGGCCACTGCACTCCAGTCTGGGCGACAGAGTGAGACTCCAACTCAAAAAAAAAAAAAAAAAAAAAGAAGACAAACAAATGACATAATTTCCAAAAGTTTTAAGTGTCAGACAACATAAAACATGACTATGAGATCAAAAGTATGTTTTGTGTCTAGGTGTACTTTAGACGGGGTGATTTGGAAAGGCCTTGCAGAGGAGGTAACATTTGTACTGAGATGTAAATGATGAAAGGGACTCCACCAGGTCCAGATTGGGAAGAGTGGCTGAGGCAGAAGAATCATCAAGTGCAAAGGTTATAAAGTCAGTCTGGGCTTGGTCCTTGTATAGCTGGATGAATCATAGAGAACCAAAGGCAGAGGGGGCATGGTAAGAAGTCAGAGACGTGAGTGGAGGCAGTTTTTCAGGGTATTAATAGTCCAGAATAAGAAGTCTGATTTTATTCAAGCGCATCTTGCTCTGAAAAGTTTTCAACACCAAGAGTAATCTGGCCAAAGCAATAGCTAAAAGGGATTGGGGAAACACACCCCCCCTACACCCAAACACACGCACAATATTTTAAAAGGGATATACCAATATACCAAGACAGATACCTCCCTCTGGTTGTGCGAAATTAATTTGACCAACCTAAATGATTGATTTCCTTCTCTCTAGTCCAGGGTTCCTCAACCTCGGCACTATTGATATTTGGGACTGGATAATTTTGGGATACGCTGCCCTACACATTGTACCATGTTTAACAGCATCCTTGATCTCTGTCTCTACATGCTAGATACTAGTAGCACCCCTCACCCCAGAATGTGACCACCAAAAAACATGTCCAGATATTACCAAATGTTTTCTAGGGGTAAAATCAACCTTGGTTCAATACCAACTGTTTTAGTGCAAGGCAAGGAAATGAAAAGGTACCATGTATTGGAGGTAGACTTTGAAGGAAATGGCGTTTTCTTTTTAATTTCACCTGTCCCACTTCCAGATTCATTCTAAAGCCTCTCTTGATTTCCCTGCCTCTGGAACACATACACTGGTGTTAAGTAAATATTCAGTAAATTCTTCCAATGCAGACTGCCAATCTGTACACATTGCACCAAAATTTTTCTTCAATGATGGAGTGGTAGGTGGAGGATACCACTGAATTTGAATAGTCTGGATAGCTGCCTCAACTTTCTAGATAATTTTGTTTATGGAGAGACTTAAAGGAACTACAGCTCCTATCAGATGTCTACAGAACCCCCAAATAATTATTCACTTCATATAAACAAATGTTTCTGGAAACACAACTTTTATTCACTGATTTCAACTACAAACTTAGAGCTGCATTTTCATATTAGCATCTCCTAACAGAATAAAACATCAGAGATTCTAGAGCAGGATTTCTCAAATTTGGTACTATTGACATTTGGGGCCAGATGATTCCTTGTTGTGGGGATCTGTCCTGTGCATTACAGGATATTGAGCAGCAACCCTGGTCTCTGCCCACTAGATGCCAGACATGCCCTCTCCAGCACTCTTGCAAAAATAAAAATTGTCTATAACAAATATCTAGGAGTCCATACTGGTGCCAAGAAAGGATGGATAAATAAGTAAATATGGGGAAGAGATGAATCTTCCACACAGAAGAATTCTAAGTAATTTATGTAGATGGACTCCCCTAAAGGAGGGAGAGCATAACTCTTCAAGTTTTAAGTGAAGGCTGCACATAGTAGAGTATGGAAAGGGTGGAAAATAACTTTACAATAGAGAAATCTCACAAACACGATCTTGGACAGGAGGTCAAGTTTAACATCATCAGTGATGTCATGTCAGATATGGTATGATGAGAATGGCACTTCACCTCTATGATATCTCCCCTCAAATCCTATAACCACTGTCTAATCATGAGAACAACATTAGACAAACCCCAACTGGAGGGGCATTCTACCAAACACCTAATCAGTACTTCTCAAAACTGTCAAAGGAAGTCTGAGAAACTGTTACAGTCAAGAGAAATCTAAGAAGATATGAAAGCTAAATACAATGTGGTTTCTTGGATGGAATTCTGAAACGGAAAAAAGATCATTGGGTACTAACTAAAGTATAAACTTTTGTTAATAATGTGTCAATATATGTTCCTTATTATAACGATATATCATGCTAATGTAAGATGGTAACAATAGAGGAAACTGAGCAGAAGTATACAGAAATCTCTGTACTATGTTTGCAACTTTTTGTAACTCTAAAACTATTCTAAATTTTTTTTTAAGTTTATTTAAAAAATAAATAAATAAGATATTGCCAAACTTCCCCTAGAGGGCAAAATCTCACTCAGTTGAGAATGAGTATTCTAAGTCAATCTAGCCATTTGCTCTCTCATTATTACTACAGTGTCTTTACTAACTCCAGATTCTTCTCTACATTGTCAGAAACTCTTTTTTTTTTTGCTTTTGTTTTTAGTCGGAGTCTCACTCTGTCCACCAGGTCAGAGTGTAGTGGCATGCTGCTCGTGGACACCGCAGCCTTGACTTCCTGGGCTCAGGTTATCCTTCTTCCTCAGTCTTCCAAGTAGCTGGAACCACAGGAGCGCACCACCACGCCTGGCTAATTTTTTTATTTATTGCAGAGACGGCTCGCCAAGTTGCCCAGGCTAGTCTCGAACCCCTGGATTCAGGCAATTCTCTCACCTCTGCCTTCCAAAGTGCTGGGATTACAAGCATGAGCCACTGCGCTGGGCCTGTCAGAAACTCTTAATGTTTAAGAATTATTTTTCTAAAAGAGGCCCAAACTTAACCTGAATGATGATCTCTTATCTACCTAATCCTGAATTGTACCTCACATCTTTAAAATAAATAAAATCAAGTTTAAAAAAAGAATTCTTTTTCTGTTCCTTCGTTTTTAAATTTTTTAAAAGAAAAATTCCATCTCTGCTGCTTAAATCAGAAAAGAATTATTCCTATGACTTTAAGATCTCCTATGTCCTCACTCACAGCTTCTAGAACTTTCCCCCTCTACACTTTTGTCTATTCATAACATACCAATTGAAGTTCAACATCATTTCCCTCATAAGTAATACTATCTAACAAATCGTCTGTAAATTCTTCTACTTCAAGACATGAATAGTTCAACTTTTTTTTTTCAGTTTGAAAATCTGCATACTGAGATGACATCAAAAAGAGCTACTTGGACTTCATTGCTGTTGCAATATCTGTAGTTTGAGAGTTATGCTGTCTTAATATTAAGGCTGCTTTTCCTTGAGAAGATATTCTCCTGATTTATAGAACAGAGGCTTCAAATGCAGACATGAAATAGATTATTTTAAGGCAAAGTGGTCTGCCAAACGCAACTTTATCAATCACTTTTTAAAGTCTTTTATTATTTAAAAAAAATCTTAACTAGAATTTCAGTCAGGAATACTAATTTCTGTCCTTTTCTAGGTCTACATATAAAGAAACCAAAAAGTTTGACCCAATATTGAAATTAGACCTAAAAAAAGGAAAGACAGCAGTAAGAAAGAAAGAAAGACAAGTAGAGTCATTGATTCTTTCAAGGTTTAATCCTCTTTCTGAAGTGCTGGTTTCTTTTGCACCACTGTTTCTTTTCTCTGCTTTGTTCTTCTAATTCCCATCCAGCTCTAATAGAAACATAGCCCATGTTTACTGACCATTGTGGTTGTGTCACTGCACTCCAGCCTGGGAGACAGAGTGAGACCCTAACTCAAGAAAGAGAAGGAAAGAAAGAAAGAAAGAAAGAAAGAAAGAAAGAAAGAAAGAAAGAAAGAAGGAAGGAAGGAAGGAAGGAAGGAAGGAAGGAAGGAAGGAAGGAAGGAAGGAAGGAAGGAAGGAAGGAAGGAAGGAAAGAAAGAAAGATAGAAAGAAAGAAAGAAAGATAGAAAGAAAGATAGATAGAAAGAAAGATAGAAAGAGACATAGCCTATGCTTTATTAAATGTGTAACAGGGTATCTTGGCTGGACTAAAGCTGACACTTCCCCCATTCCTTGCTTAACCCATTTAGATAAATCTATATACATAAAGACATTGGAGTTACCCAGGCGTGGTGGTTCACACCTGTAATCCCAGCACTTTGAGAGGCAGAGGCATGAGGATTGCCTGAGCTCAGGGGTTCAAGATCAGCCTGAGCAACATGGCAAGACTTTGTCTCTACAATAAATAAATAAATAAATAGCCGGGCATGGTGGTGCACGCATGTGGTTCCAGCTACTTGGAAGATTGAGGTGGAAGGATTACCTGAATTCAGCAGGTCAAGGCTGCAGTGGCTATGAGCATGCCACTGCACTACAGCCTGGGTGACAGAATGAGACTCTGACTCAAAAAAAAAAAAAAAAAAAAAAAGGACTTTGGGGTTTAGGCTGAAAGAAGAGTGATGAGTTGGTTTTTTGTTTTTTGTTTTTGTTGTTTTGTTTTGCTGGGGCACATAGAAGAAGAGAAAGAAAGCGGGAACGAATAGAAGGTAAGGTAGTGTGTTGTTTCTGTGGCTGGCTCTTTGGATTGCCCTTTGGATTTGAGGCCCAGTAGGGAGAAGGGTATACAGCCAAAAGCTGAGGAAACCATTTTCATGAAGGACTTATGTGATTATGGGCTCAAAAAATGCTACTTAGAGCCAAAGTAACAAAATTATAATAATGTTGGCTGAAGGGCCCAGATCCCTGTACCTCAAAGACTAGAAACTTTAAGAAATTTGGGATCCAATACCCTTGACATAAACAATGTTGTTTACACAAAGAGTATCCACAGCAGAGGCAGTGATAAGGTGTCTTCACTAGTAAACTAGAGTATAAGAATGTGAGTGAATTTGTTACAAACACAGGTGGCAAACCACTCTTCTGAGGACAGCCAGAAATAGCTGGGGTGTCTTTGGAAGGGGGTTAAATTCCTCTGTGAGTAGGTGAGGACTTGCCGCTGATGAAATTTCAATACTAGCGTTCATGTGATGTCATTTCAGCAGCTGGAAAAATCTGAGATAGTTGGCATATATAATTTTTGTTTTCTAAGAATCAACTCTAATAAGAACTGAGGCCATTATTAATAAATAAAAAAACAATAGATTCTGGTGTGGATGTGGAGAAAAGGAAACACTTATACACGGTAGATGGGAGTGTAAATTAGTA
This sequence comes from Carlito syrichta, assembly GCF_000164805.1. Classification (NCBI taxonomy): domain Eukaryota; kingdom Metazoa; phylum Chordata; class Mammalia; order Primates; family Tarsiidae; genus Carlito; species Carlito syrichta. The sequence continues at coordinate 97,322 of NW_007259658.1, read as the reverse complement.
CATCCTCTATGGAAAGAGTTATGGAGATTACTCAAAGAACTAAAAGCACCATTTGATCCAGCAATCCCACTACTAGGTATCTACCCCAACGGAACTGAGGTCATTATATAAGAAAGACACCGGCACCCCCATGTTCTTCTCAGCACAATTCACAATTGCAACGATGTGGAATCAACCTAAATGTCCATCAACCAATCAGTGGATAATGAAAATGTGGTATGTATACACCATGGAATACTACACAGCCATAAAAAAATAAAATCATGTCCTTTGCAGCAACACGGATGGAACTGGAGATCATTATCCTAAGTGAACTGACTCAGAAACAGAAAACCAAACACTGCATGTTTTCACTCACATGTGGGAGTTAAACCGTCACAAAGATGGAAATAGACACTGGATACACCAATAAGGGGGAAGGAGGGGAAGGGGGTTAGGGTTCAGAAACTACCTATTACGGGGCACAATGTTCACTATCTGGGGAATGGGCCACCAGAGATCCAGTGCCCACCACCACATAATATGTCCATGTAACAAACATGCATGTATATACCCTGAATCTAAAATAAAAATAAAAACAAATTAGAAAAGAACTGAGACTTCTTAACCCTATTTCTGTCTTAGAATAATACTACTCCATGCCTGAGGCATCATTTTCCTCTCAAGGTCTAAAGAGACACTGTTATAATTTCCATTGAGAGTCTTTTTGAGCTATCTTGTTTAACAATGTTGTAGTGGCTATAGCTCTCATTCTCTGTAAGTTTACTGGAGTTAGTCTTCCTCTGTCTCCTAAGTCAACAAGGACACTCCTCCTTCAGAAGAGACAGCTAGCTTATTTTTATTCTATCCCCATTGGTAACCTCTTAATATCAGTTTATAAACACTTCCTGCAGGGAACCTCTTGCTTCTTTCAATGATCAGGGTTTCTTTCTACGAAAATCGGCCTCTTCAGACCGTTACTTTGCTGAAAATACAGCCTTTTGTAACTCTTGGATAACTACAATCATTATCTTGCTGCTTGTCTCATTTTCTTTGAACTGTTTAGTCAATGTAGAAAAGTAGACATTCATGCTCTCTGCATGTGGCTAAAATAGAGAAAAATTTAGTGAACATCAAGATTTCTAGACTATATTAGCAACAGATAAAATATTTAGAAACATAAATTCCTTGGACTCTAGTCACATGTCTTGTTGCCTGAGAATTTCAAGGTTCACATAAAATCCACTTACTGTTCCATAATAATACAGTCAGTTATGATGTAGATGCTAGTAACATGACCATTCCCCTCACCACTGAAGAAACAAAAAAAAGGTTGTGTAGTAGGTTCATTTATATCTTTGGCAGACAGGGTTAATAATCCAACAAGAAACTTGGAAATTGATCTTTGAACTAAGCTTCCAGTCAACTTCTCAATTAACATGTATTTTGTACAAGATCCAAACACTCTCATAGACTGAGTGTATGCCATAGAAAATATTCACAAGATGATGTACAAAGGATCAAGAATATAAATATGAATATGACTGGGGTTATAATTAATTTGTATATGAACATTTAATATAGCATTCTAAGATATTCTTGGAGATAGGCAACTAAACACTATTACCAAATCCTAGCATCTAGACAAAGCAGAAATTCAAATTATAAAATCAATGTCTCAGCAGATTTAAGTAAGCAAAAATAGCGTTCAAGCAACATCAATCCAAAGGTCATCAGAGTTAGGTCTCAGAAATTCTTTTTTAAATAACTATATCACCATTTAAATCTTTAAAAACAAATAACAGCCGGGCTCGGTGGCTCAGCCTGTAATCCACGCTTGAGAGGCTGAGGTGAGTGGATTGCCTGAGCCCACGGGTTTGAGACCCGCCTGGGCAACTTGGCAAGACCTCGTCTCTACAACACATCAAAAAAATTAGCCGAGCATGGTAGCGCGCACCTGTAGTTCCGGCTACTTGGAAGGTTGAGGTGGAAGTATCGCCGGAACCCAGCAGGTCGAAGCTGCAGTGGCTGGGAGCGGCCACTGCACTCCAGTCTGGGTGACAGAGACTCCAACTCAAAATTTAAAAAATAAAAAATAATTTTAAAAAATCAAATAACAAACCAGGATGACCAAAAGAGAATTCTTCAAATGAAACTAAATGGAATTATACTAGATTTGATGATGCACATTCCAACAGTTTCCATATAGCAAGCACAAGTTGGGTAATCATAAACAGGTTGCCTCTCCTCAAGAAAATGCTATAAAGTCAAAGTAAAGCAAAGCTTTGAGATTTTCCCATATCTAGAGAATTTCAGCCATACATACAGTAAACATTTCAATGTGTCAGACAACAATCAAGCAGGTCATCAACAAGCAGAAGCTGCTATGTGCCTTCCACTATACTGAGAGCTGCGGAGCATATGAAAGAGACATAAGATATTATCTTTTACTGAGGAAACAAGACGTGTATACATAAATCAGAGGAAGCTATGTAACAAAACAAATAGGCTAAGCTGAGTGTGGTGGCTCATGCCTATAATCCCAGCATTTTGGGAGACCGAGGTGAGAGGATTGCCTGAGCCCAGGGGTTTGAAACCAGCCTGGGCAACTTGGTGAGACCTCGTCTCTACAATAAAATCAGAAAATTAGCTGGGCATGGTGGCACAGGTCTGCAGTTCCAGCTATTTGGAAGGCTGAGATGGAAGGATTGTCTGAGCCCAGCGGGTCAAGGCTGCAGTGACTGTGAGCGTGCCACTCCATTCCAGCTTAGGTGACAGAGTGACTCTGACTCAAAAAACAAACAAACAAAAAGAAATAAGCTAAATGCTGTGGCGCACACTAGAAGTGTCAGAATAAGTCCCAAAAGGCCAGAATACTGGAAGGTTTCACAGAGAAGTCTGGTTTTGAGCTGGATGGCCGTTAGAATGACAGAGTGCTTCTTTGGAAGAATGGGCAAGGGCAGCAACTAGAAATGAACAGGACACATTGGGAAGAGTCCAGAAACTGGCCTGACAGGAGCAGAAGATTCATGTTGGGGAAGAATGAGAAGGAAGTTTGGGGGAGACAGTCTGCAATGTGGAATAAAACTTTAGAGCTGTAAAACATAAAAAAACACAGAAATAGTCACTAGATCTTCTTATACACACCATGGTAGAGATAACTACATCACTCATGAGACTCTCCAGTCACTTTTTCACATGTGGAAGACTTTGCCAAGTGTCATCTTTTTTTTTTTTTTTTTGAGTCAGTGTCTCAATCTGACTCCCAGGGTGAAATGTAGTGGCACGCTAACAGCCATGGTAGTCTCAACCAGCTGATCAGGCAATCCTTCTACCTCAGCCTTCCAAGTAGCTGGAACTACATGCATGTACTACCAAACCCGGAAATTTTTTATTTATTGTAGAAATGAGGTCTCGCCAAGTTGCCTAGGCTGGTCTCGAACCTGTGGGCTCAGGCAATCCTCTCACCTTGGCCTCCCAAAGTGTCATGTTTTAATAATACAAGAAAAGGAGATGATGATGCAGAAATTGAGCAATGTAAACATAAAAAAGAGTGGCTTGGGGTGTAGTCACTTTATTCTGAAAGCAAACCATTGTTGCTCCACCCCTTGAGGTTATAATTCCTTTTTCACAAAAAATTTACCCTTTGCCTGGGGATAGTAATATCTATTCAACGAATTGTACAGTTAGTACACAATTAAGAATTTACCTCTCTAGCCTTCCAACATTTCAGTAAACAATTCACTCTTTAACACAGATCAGATAACCTTAAAAAAAATTTGTCTAAGAGTTGCACAGATAACCACATTGAAAGGTGGTATTCAAAATACAACAGACATTTCTCGTTTTCTGTTCAGTATGGAAGGAGCTTGGAAGTTGCCACTCCATCCTAACAATGAGTAAAAAACTGAGCAAACTGAAAAATCAGTCACTCTTCTTAGATCTGTCAGGGAAGTAACGTCTCAAGACAAATTTTGCCCCCAGAATTGGAGAGTGACAGGCAGATCCAGAGGATCACAACTTCCCTGAACAGAAACCTCCATAGTAACCAGTATAGGGTAGGAAAACCTAAACAGTAATTGATGAATTGCAGGAGGTTCAGTGTGGACAAGTCTGCAAGCTTAAAATCTCCTTTGTGAGTTTTACCTCCTGGAGTTCTACCAGGTCTTCCTGGTAAAAACCAGAGAAAAATCCCCATGGGCTTCCAGTAGTGGGAGGGAAGAGTAACCATTTTGAAATATGCCATAATATTTTGTTCTTCTTAACACAGCCTGCCCTCAAGATAATCTATTTTACCAGACCTAATCTATTGGAGTTTTAACAGAGCCAACTCCAGCCTACTCTGGTGTTCCATGTCGGGGAGATAAAATAGTACTTCAAACTCCAGTACCCTCCAGCCTTTCTGTCCTACTAAAGGTAATAGGAAGGAAGACACTGAGGGGCATTTGTGAAGTTTACAGTTCAGGGGCACGTCATCACTTTAAAAATGACACCTGGTCGGGCGCGGTGGCTCAAGCCAGTAATCCCAGCATTTTGGGAGGCCAAGGCAAGAGGTGAGCCCAGGAGTTTGAGACTAGCCTGGGCAACTTGATGAGACCTTGTCTCTACAATAAATACAAAAATTAGCCAGGTGTGGTAGCATGCATCTGTAGTTCTGGCTTCTTGGAAGGCTGAGGCAGAAGGATTTACCTGAGCTCAGCCAACTTGGGCAACGGAGTGAGACTCCAACTTAAAAAAAAAGACACCTAATCATAGGACTATGGAATGCTTCCCATCCCCTCAAACCTTACCACCACATTACTAAAGGCCTATTTAATAGAGTTCCTTTCACCCAGTCATCATGACTGACTTTCAACAAAAAATTAAAAGGCATACTAAAAGACAAAAAAATACAGTTTGAAAGACAGAGCAAGCATCAGAACCAGACTCATATATGGCAAGGATGTTGGAATTATCAGTTGGTGAATTTATTTTTTATTTTTTGAAAGTAGGATTTATTGAGCAGACAGAAAAGCTCCCATTTGATAATATTTTATTAAGAATGGTTGCATCTACAGTAATGAGAGTTATTGGGCATTTTTAAATTTCTTTTTCTGTTTATGTCTTCAATAAAATACTGTTCTCATATAAATAAATAAATAAATAAAGCAACTGTGATTAATATGCTAAGGACTCTAATTTAAAAAGTAGACAACATACAAGAACAACTGAGTAATATAAACAGAGAAGCAGAGAGATGGGAATTATAAGAAAGAATAAAGAAGAAATGGCAGAGATCAAAACACTGTATCAGAAATTACTGGACACAGCTAAGAAAGGAATATCTGAGCTTGCAAACATGTCACTAGACACTTCCAAAACTGAAAAGCAAAGAGAAAAAAGACTGAAAAAAAAAAAGAAACAGAATATCCAAGAATTGTGAGACAACTAACTACAAATGGTATCATATATGAATAATGAGAATACAAGGGAACTTCAGTTTGTGGAAAGTGGAATTAAAAGAAAAATTTTAAAAAAACCTTTATATCTCAACATAAGCTCTGTCAAATCAAGACAGTTTTGTAAGCAATGATATCAACCATTTAGTCCATTCCTAAAAAACTGAGGGTTCTAGAAATTTAGTCATGTAAATGTATCCTTTTATGCATTGTTAACTGAAGAAAAATAGGTGCCCTTTAAAGATTTTTCAAGATTAGGAAACACAAAAAAGTCAGAAGGTGCCAAATCAAGACTGTAAGGTGAATGCCTAATAATTTCCCCTTGAAACTCACAGAATTTCCCTTGTTTGATGAGAGAAATGAGCAGGAGCATTGTCAAAGACTCTCAAGTGGATCTTTCCCAGGTATGTTTTTCTGCTAAAGCTTTAGCCAACTTTTTCAAAACACTCTCAAAATAGGCAGATGTTATGATCTTTTGGCCCTCCAAAATGTCAACAAGCAAAACATCTTGGGCATCAAAAAACAAACATACAAGCAAACAAAACTGTTGCCATGACTTTTGTTCTTGATTGGTCTACTTTTGCTTTGACTGGACCACTATCACCTCTTAGTAGCCATTGCTTTGATTGTGCTTTGCCCTCAGGATCACACTGGTAAAGCCATGTTTCATCTCCTGTTACAATGCTTCAAATAAATTCTTCAGAATTGTGATGCCGCTTGTTTAAAATTTCCATTGAAAGCTTTGTTCATCTCTGCAGCCGATCTAGTACAATGGTTTTGGTACCCATTGAATGAAAAGTTTACTCAATTTTAATTTTTCAGTCAAAATTGTGTAAACTGAACCAATGGAGATATCTATGGGGTTGGCTATTATTTCCACTGTTAATCATTGGTCCTCTTCAATTAGAGCACAGACCAGATTAATTTTTTTCCTCTCAAGTTGATGTGGATGATCTGCTACTGTGGGCTTCATCTTCAAAATTGTCTCTTCCTGTCTTATAATGAGTTATCCATTATAAATTGCAGATTTCTTTGGAGCACTGTCTCCATTAGCATCTCATAAAGCATTAATGATTTCACCACTCTTCTACCCAAGCTTCACTATAAATTTGGTGCTCATTCTTGTTCCAATTTTAACAGAGTTCATGTTGCTCTAATAGAGGTTCTTTTCAAACTTATATCTTATCCTTATTAGTTCTTTCTATTATATGACTTTAGTTTGGTGCAAAAAAATGTAAAATCTATTCAGTTTATTTTTAAGTGAGAAAGCAGTATTTACTGAGAGGACAGAGAAGATCCCATGGTGGGAGGGGACCCAAAGGGGTTGCCCCCACAGTTTTTTTTATAATACACATTTTCCATGATTTTTTTGAAGACCCTTTGCAAAATAAGAGAAAGAAACAAAAGTATTTGAAGCAATAATGACTAAGATTTTCCCCCAAATTAGTATCAGACATCAAACCACAGACCCAGGAAGTTCAGAGAACACCAGACAGTTTAAATGCCAAAAAAATCCTACATCTGTTATCAGAATATTTTAAAAATTGAAAGAAGACAGAGGGGAAATCATCTTACCTAAAGAGGACCAAAGATAAGAATGACATCTGATTTCCTAAGAAACCATGCAAACAAGAAGAAAGTGGTGTGAAATACTTAAACTGTTGAGAGAAAGAAGAAAAAAAAGCACCAACCTAGAATTGTGTGTCCTGCAAGATTTTCCTTCAAAAATGCAGGAGAAATACTAACTTTCTCAGACAAGAAAAAAATTGAAAAAATGTGTATACAGCTACCTGCTTTGAAAAAATATTAAAAGAAGTTCTTCAGGGTGAAGAAAATTGATATAGATCAGAAACGTGGGTCTACATAAAGAAAAGCATTAGAGAAAAACTAAAATAAACAAAAAGTATTATTTACTTATTCTTAATTGATCTAACATATAACAGTTTTCTCAAAATAATATCGTGTTAGATTACATATGAACATATAGAGAGAGAGACTTATGCATGTTTATCTGTAAGTGTAGTGAAAGACAGTAATGATACAAGGAACAAGAAGACAGAATTAAGAATAATGTATTATAAGATATTTGAAAATATCTATAAATTTTTTTAAGTGAAGTGTTATTTGAAAGTGACCCGCCTGGGCAGCGAGACCTCATCTCTACAATAAATCAAAAAATCAGCCGGGCGTGGTAGCGCATGCCTGTAATTCCGGCTACTCGGAAGCCTGAGGCGGAAGGATCGCCGGAGCCCGGCAGGCAAGGTTGCGGTGGCCGGGAGCGGCCACTGCACTCCAGTCTGGGCGACAGAGTGAGACTCCAACTCAAAAAAAAAAGTAGACTAGTAGGCATCCCCCTCGGGTCTCCTCCCACTGTGGGAGCTTTTCTGTCTTCTCAATAAATCCTGCTTTCTAAAAAGAAAGAAAGAAAGAAAGTAGACTAGTGTTTTTCAGAGGCTGGGGGAGATGAGAATGATTATTAACTACTAATGGGTATGGGATTTCCTCTTGGTTAATGTTCTAGAATTAGATTGTGGTGATGGTGCGTAACTTTGTGAATATGCAAAAATACTGAATTGTATTTAAAGGTTGAATTTTGTGATATGTGAATTATGTTTAAGGTTAACTTCCAAATGTCAGTCTCGTTACGATAGAATAAATGAAACATTTCATACACACACGTGCACACACACACACACACACACAAAAGAAAAAGAAAAATTCTCTTAATTTCAGACAGAGAAGACTGCAGATCAAGGGAAAATTTCAGTAATAAAAAGGGGCATTCCATAATGATAAAGGGGTCCATTCTTCAATAATTGCAATCTTTAATGTGCATTTGCCTAATATCAAAGCATTAAAGTACATGAGGCAAAAACTGATAGAACTACAGGAAAAAATAGGTAAATCTACTATTATAGTTGGAGACTGCAGCACCCCTTCATCAAAAATAAACAGATCCACCAAGCAGATAATCAATAAGGTTATAGCTGAACTCAACCGCACCATCAAACAATTGGATATAATTGACATTTATAAACTGCTTCACCCAACAACAACAGCAGAATGCACATTCTTCTCAAGCTCAAATGGAACACATACCAAGATACACCACATTCCAGGCCATAAAGCACACATTTATTTATTTACTTATTTATTTTAGTTGTAGTCTCACTCTGTTGCCCAGGCTGGAGTACTGTGAACGCTCACAGCCACCGCAGCCTCAGCCTGCTGGGTTCAGGCAATGCTTCCACCTCAACCTTCCAAGTAACTGGAACTATAGGTATGCACCACCATGCCCAGCTAATATTTTGCTTTATTGTAGAAATGAGGTCTCACCAAATTGCCTGGGCTGCTCTCAAACCCAAGAGCCTAGGCAAATCCCAGGACTTTGAGAGGCCGAGGCCAGTGGATTGCCTGAGTCTACAGGTTCAAGACCAGCCCAGGCAACTTGGCGAGACCCCAAAATCAAAAATTAGCTAGGCGTGGTACTGCACTCCTGTAGTTCCGGCTACTTGGAAGGCTGAGGTGGAAGGATCGCCAGAGCCCAGCAGGTCGACGCTGAGGTTACCGTGAGCGTGCCACTGCACTCCAGCTTGGACAACAGAGTGAGACTTCAACACACACAAAAAACAAAAAAAGGAAAAGAAATCATACAATGTATGCTTTCAAAACACAATGAAATTAAACTAAATATCAATAATGGAATGATATCCTGAAAATTCAAAATACTTGGAGATTAAACAACACACTTTTAAGTAAATCATAGGCCAAAGAAAAAAACTCAATAGAAATTTATAGATGTTTTGAACTAAATTAAAATGAAAATATAATTATCCAAATTTGGGAGATGCAGTGAAATAGTGTGCTTAGAGGAAAATTTGTAGCAGTGAAGGCATATACTAGAAAATTTAAAAAGATCTAATAGCAATAATCTAATCTTCCACCTTAGGAAACTATGAAAAGAAGAGCAAATTAAATTCAAAGTAAGCAGAATAAAATAAATAATAAAAATGAGACCAGAAATAAATTAAATGGTTAACAGGAAGCTAGTAAAGAAAATAATAATAATAATAAAAGGCTAAAGCCGGGCTCGGTGGCTCAGCCTGTAATTCCGCGCCTTTGGGAGGCTGAGGTGAGTGGATTGCCTGAGCCCACGGGGTCGAGACCCGC
>NW_007259658.1:77666-87715 GCF_000164805.1 Carlito syrichta | reverse complement strand
CCCCACCTGGGCAGCGAGACCTCATCTCTACAAAAAATAAAAAAATCAGCCGGGTGTGGTAGCGCATGCCTGTAATTCCGGCTACTTGGAAGGCTGAGGCGGAAGGATCGCCGGAGCCCAGCATGTCGAGGCTGCGGTGGCCGGAAGCGGCCACTGCACTCCAGTCTGGGTGACAGAGTGAGACTCCAACTCAAAAAAAAAAAAAAAAGGCTAGCTCTTTGGAAAGAACAATAAAATTGATAAGTTTCTTGCCAGAAAAACAAGGGGAAAAAAGACACAAATTACTAATAACAAAAATGAAAGAGAGACCATGACTACAGATTCCATGGACATTAAAATGATAATTTTTTTAAGATTGGAAAATATAGTTTATTTAGAAAGTAAATTAGAGAGAGAGAGAAAGAAATAGGAGATTCACCTCCCCTAGTTAGGGAAGGGGGCCAAAGCTTAAGAAAACATGGCCTGGCCACAACTTAAAGAGCACATGGCCACACCATAGCTTAGCAAGGCAATGGCATCGATGGTCTAGCAATGGCCTAAAAGATAATGTAAAAATATTATGAAAATACTTGATAATGTAGATGAAATGGAAAAATTCCTTGAAAGATAAAATCTGCCAAAACTCACACAAGAAGAAAAATACAATGCTAATAGAAATAGACAATTTTTGGCCAGGCTCAGTGGCTCAGCCTGTAATCCCACACATTTGGGAGGCTGAGGTGAGTGGATTGCTTGAGCCTGCGGGTTCGAGACCCGCCTGGGCAACTTGGTGAGAGCTCATCTCTACAATAAAATCAAAAAATTAGCCGGGCATGGTAGCGCGCTCCTGTAATCCCGGCTACTCGGAAGGCCGAGGCAGAAGGATCGCCGGACCCCAACAGGTCGAGGCTGCGGTGGCCGGGAGCGTGCCACGGCACTCTAGTCTGGGCGACAGAGTGAGACTGCAATTCAAAAACAAAACAAAACAAAGAAATAGACGATTTCTGAATCTATTAAAAGAAATTGAATCAATAATTAATAACTTACTGAAACAGAAAGCACCAGGGCCAAATGAGTTCACTTGTGAATTCTACCAAACATTTAAAAAAGAAATTATACTAATTCTCTATAATCTCTTGCAGAAGATAGAAGCAGGAGTAGTATATTCCTAACTCATTCTATGAGACTTAATACCAAAATCAGACAAAGACAATTTAAAAAAAAACTACAGACCAATGTCTCTCATAAACATAAATGCAAAAATTCTCAACAAAGTATTAGCAAATCAAATCCAACATAAAATTTTTTTAAACTATATTCTTTTTTTTTTTTTTTTGAGTTGGAGTCTCACTCTGTCGCCCAGACTGGAGTGCAGTGGCCGCTCCCAGCCACCGCAGCCTTGACCTTCTGGGCTCCAGTGATCCTTCCGCCTCAGCCTTCCGATTAGCCGGAATTACAGGCATGCACTACCACGCCCAGTTGGTTTTTTTAAATTTTATTGTAGAGATGAGGTTTCGCTACCCAGGCGGGTCTTGAACCCGCGGACTCAGGCAATCCAATCACCTCAGCCTCCCAAAGGCATGGGATTACAGGCTGAGCCACCGAGCCGGCTTTAAAACTATATTCTACAACCAAGTGGGATATACCAAGTTGGCAAGGATGGCTCAACATTTGAAAACCAATGAATGTAATCCATTACATCTACGAGCCAAAAAAAGAAAAACTGCATGATTATATCAATAAATGCTGAGAAAGTAAGAAACAAAATCCAACACCCATTCAAAATAAAAACTCTCAGCTGTCTAGAAGTAGAGGAAAACATCCTCAACTTGATTTTTTTTAACTTGATTTTTAAAAAATCTACAAAAACCCTACAGTTAATATCATACTTTATAGTGAGAAGTATTTCTCCTAAGTTAAGGAACAAGACAAAGATATCCTCTCTCACCACTCCTTCTCAGAGTTATACTGGGAGTTCTAGCTAATGCAAAAAGACAAGCAAAGGAAATAAAAGGTATATGGATTGAAAAGAAATAAATAAAACTTTATTTGCAGATGACATGATTGTCTATGTAGAAATACTTTTAAAATTATTTTTTTTAAAAAAACCTCCTGGAACTAGCAAACAATTACAGCACAGTTGTAGGATATAAGATTAATATACAAGTCAATTACTTTCCCATAGACCAGCAATAAACAATAGAACTTGAAATATAAACATAATACCATATACATTAGCACTCTCAAAAATGAAATACTTAGATATAAATCTAGCAAAATATGTACAAGATCTATATGAGATAAGCTATAAAACATTAATAAAACAAATCAAAACATTAAATAAGAGATTTCATGTTTGTGGATAGGAAGACTCAATATTGTCAAGATGTCAGTTCCTCCTAAGTTGATCTATAGATCTTATGCAATCTCAATCAAAATCCCAGTGAGTTATGCTGTGGATATTGACAAACTGAATCTAAAATGTATAAAGAGAGAGAAAAGATCTAGAAGAGCCAACACAATATTGAAGAAGATTGTTGAACTACTAACATTACCTGATCTAAAGGCTTACTATAAAGCTACAGTAATCAAGACAGTATAGCATTGGTAAAAAGAATAGTCAAATTTAATAGAACAGAATAATGAGCCTAGACTCACATAAATGTTGTCAACTGATCTTTCACAAAGGAACAAAAGTAATACAATTGGGCAGAGATAGTCTTTTTGACAGATGGTTCTTAAAAACTAGACATACACATTAAAAAAAACTGAATCTAAACATAGATTAGCACCCTTCACAAAGATTAATTCAAAATGGATCATAGCTGGGCACAGTGGCTCACATCTGTAATCCCAGCACTTTGGGAGGCAGAGAACCCCTGAGCTCAGGGGTTCGAGACCAGCCTGAGCAACATGGCAAGACCTCATCTCTACAATAAATTTTTAAAAATTCAGCCGGGCATGGTGGCACATGCCTGTGGTTCCAGTTACTTGGAAGGCTGAGGCAGAAGGATCACCTGAGCCCAGCAGGTCAAGGCTGCAGTGGTCATGAACGTGCCACTGAACTCCAGCCTGGGTAACAGAGTGAGACTCCAATTCAAAAAAAGAAAAAGGAAAAAAAAAAAACCAAATCATAGACCTAAATGTTAAATGTTAAATGCAAAAGTGTAAGAATCCTGGATTATAACACTGGGGAAAATCTAGATTACTTTGGGTATGCTGATGACTTTTTAGATACAAAACCAAGGACACAATCCATGAAAAAATAACTAAGTGGGACTACATTAAAATTTAAAGCTTCTGATTCTCAAAAGACATTGTCAAAAGAATGACAAGATAAACCACAGATCTGAAGAAAATATTTGAAAAAACATATCTGATTTTAAAAATAACTGTTATCCAAACATACAAAGAAATCTGTAAATTCAGCAATAAGAAAACAAACAACCCAATTTTAAAAATGGGCAAAAGACCTGAACAGAGCTTGAAGATCAAATTACCGAATTAACCCAGTCTGACCAAAATAAGGATAAAAGAATTAAGCAAAATAGCCAGGCACAGTGGCTCACACCTGTAATCCCAGCACTTTAGGAGGTGGAGGTGAGAGGATTGCCTGAGCTCAGGGGTTCAGGATCAGCCTGGGCAACTTGGCAAGACCTGGTCTCTACAATAAATTAAAAAATTAGACCAGCTCGGGTAACTTGGTGAGACCTTGTCTCAATAATACATCAAAAATTAGCTGGGCGTGGTAGTATGCATCTGTAGTTCTGGCTAATTGGAATGCTGAGGCAGAAAGATCACTGAAGCCCAACAGGTCAACGCTGGGGTGGCCATGAGCATGCCACTGCACTCCAGCCTGGGTGACAGAGTGAGACTCCAACTCAAAAAAAAAAAAAAAATTAACTGGGCGTGGTGGCATGTGCCTTTAGTTCCAGCTACTAAAAGGATGAGGTAAAAGGATCACCTGATCTCAGCAGGTTGAGGCTACAGTGGCCATGAGCATGCCATTGCACTCTAGCCTGGGTTATAGAGTGAGACTCTGACTCAAAGAAAAGAATTAGGAAAAAATGAATAAAACCTTTGAGAAGCATAGGATTATGTAAGGAGACCAAATCTGTGGCTAATGGGCATCCCTAAGTGAAGGGGAAATTGAGAACAACCTGGGGCAAGCCTTTCCAATATGTCATCCAAGAAAACTTCCCCTATCTTGCTAGACAGGTGTCCATGTAGACACAAGAGATTCAGAGAACTCCTGTGAGGTATTACGTGAGAAGATCAACCTCACAATACACAATAATCCATCTTCACAAGGTGAGCATGAAAGAAAAAATACTAAAGGCAGCTAGAGAGAAGGGACAGACCATCTACCCGGGAAGGCCCATCAGAATTGCAGCAGACTTCTCAGCAGAAACTTTACAAGCCAGAAGGGACTAGGGATTCATCTTTAATATTCTTAAAGACAAGCATTTCCAGCCGGGCTCAGTGGCTCAGCCCGTAATCCCGCGCCTTAGGGAGGCTGAGGTGAGTGGATTGCCTGAGCCCGCGGGTTCGAGACCCACCTGGGCAGCGTGACCTCATCTCTACAATAAATCGAAAAATCATCCGGGCATGGTAGCACATACCTGTAATTCCGGCTACTTGGAAGGCTGAGGCAGAAGGATCGCCAGAGCCCAGCAGGTCGAGGCTGCCACTGCACTCCAGTCTGAGCGACAGAGTAAGACTCCAACTCAAAAAAAAAAAAAGAAAAAGAAAAGAAAAGCATTTCCAGCCAAGAATTTCCTATCCCACCAAGCATAGATTAATTAATTCAGGAGAATTAAAATCCTTTCCAGACATGCAATCTCTAAGAGAATATCCCACCTCCAGATCAGCCTTCAGGAGATGCTTAAGAAAGTTACGGGCCAGGCTTGGTGGCTCAGCCTGTAATCCCAGCATTTTGGGAGGCTGAGGGTTGACTGAGTCTGAGGGTTCGAGACCAGCCCAGGCAACCTGGCAAGATCTTGTCTCTATAATAAATAAAAAATTAGCCAGACATGGTAGCACACACCCATAGTTCTGACTACTTGGAAGGCTGAGGTGAAAGGATCACTGGAGCCCAGCAGGTTGACTCTGGGGTGACCATTAGCATGCCACTGCACTCCAGCCTGGGTGACAGAGTGAGACTCCAACTCAAAAACAAGAAAGTTCTAAGCCCAGGAATGAAAGGAACAAAAAAAGTTTCCACCCACTGCAAAAGCATAGGTGAGCATAGAGTTTACAGATGATACAAATCAGCTACAAAACTTAGAATGGAAAGCAGCAACTTATTAGCAATACGACAGGAACAAAGCCCCACATACCAATAATTAACTTAAACACAAACCGACTGAATGTGCCATTCAAAGGCACAGAGTGGCAAACTGGATAAAAAGACATAATCCTTCCTTCTTCTGCCATCAGGAAACACATCTCACTGCAGTTGACACCCACAGGCTCAAGGTAAAAGGTCGGAGAAAGATCTTCCAGGCAAATGGAAAATAAAAATGATTAGGAATAGCTAATCTTATATCAGATAAAACAGACTTTAAACCAATAGAAGTTAAAAAGGATAGTGAAGGGCACTACATAATGGTAAAGGATTCAATCCACCATCAAGAGATACCCATCTTGAATGTATATGCATTAGCATAGGAGCACTCAGATTTATAAAACAATTGCTAATCAATCTAAGAGAGGACATAGACAGCCATTCAATAAATAGTTGGAGACTTTGATACCTGTTAAGTGCTTTAGATAGATCATCAAGGCAGAAAACTAACAAAGAAATCTGGAACCTAACCTTAATAATGGACCAATTGCAACTAATAGACATCCTCAGAACATGTTACCCAACAACCAGAGAATATACATTCTTCTCATCAGCACATGGACCATACTCCAAGACTGTGATTACATAAATCATGTGTGACTACATTTCAAAGTTTGAAATCATATGAAGCATCTTCTCAGACCACAGCAGAATAAAAATAAATGTCATCACTAACAGGAATCCCCCAAAACACACAAATACATGGGAATTAAGCAACATGCTTCTATGGGACTTTTGGGTTAACAAAGAAATCAAGACAGAAATTAAAAGATTCCTAGAAATAAATGAAAACACCATACCAAAACCTTTGAAATACCATTAAAATGGAGTTGAGAAGGGAAGTTTATAACATTGTACACACACACATCAAGAAAATAGGGAGACCTCAAGTGAATAGTCTAACATCACACCTGAGGCAGCCAGAAAAAGGAGAATAATCTAATCTCAAAATCAGTAGAAAAATGCAAATTATCAAAATAAAATCAGAGCTAAATGAAAGAGACAAAAATAAATTGTACAAAGGATCCATGAGCCAAAAAACTGCTTATTTTTTATTTTATTTTATTTTTTTGAGTTGGAGTCTCACTCTGTGGCCCAGACTGGAGTGCAGTGGCCACTCCCGGCCACCACAGCCTCGACCTGCTGGGCTCCGGCGATCCTTCCACCTCAGCCTTCCAAGTAGCCGGAATTACAGGCATGCGTTACCACGCCCGGCTGATTTTTTTATTTATTGTAGAGATGAGGTCTCGCTGCCCAGGCGGGTCAAGGATAAATAAAATTGCAAGACCCCCAGCCAGATTAACAGAGAGAGAGAGAGTGAGAGAGAATTTGAATAAACACAATTAGAAATGAAAAAAGTGAAGTTATAAGCGACCCTGAAGAAATACAGATTATCAGAGATTACTATGAACATCTGTATACAAAATAAGCTGGAAAATCTAGAGGAAATGGAGAAATTGCTGGTAACACAAAACCTCTCAAGATTGAAACAGGAATAAATTGAAATTCTAAACAGACCAATAACAATCCAAGAAATTGACTCAGTAATAAGAAAACTCCCTGCCAAAAAAAGCCCTGGGCCAGATGGTCTCTCAGCTTAATTCTACAATATGTACAAGAAAGAGCTGGTACCAATCTTATTGAAAGTATTCCAAGCAATCGAGAAGGAAAGAATCTTCCCTAGCTCATTCTATGAAGCCAGTATCATCTTGATCTCCCAAAGCGGCAAAGACCCAACAAGGAAAGAAAACTTCAGGCCAATTTTCCTAATAAACATAGATGCAAAAATTCTCAACAAGATACTAGCGAAACACTTCCAACAGTACATTACATAAATCATTCATCATGATCAGGTGAACTTCAATTCTGAGATGCCAAGCTGGTTCAACATACACAAATCAATAAATGTAATCTACCACATAAACAGATGTAAAACCAAGAAACACATTATTATCCCAATAGACACAATGAAAGCATTTGAAAAAAATCCAATATCTCTTCTTGATCAAAACCCTCAAACACCTAGGTATTGAAGGAACATTCCTCAAAATAATAAGAGCCATCTATGATAAACCTGTAGCCAACATCATACTTAATGAGCAGAAGCTGGAAGCATTCCCCCTAAGAACTGGAACAAAATAAGGATGTCCACTCTCACCACTCCTATTTAACATAGTACTGGAAGTCCTAGCCAGAGCAATCAGGCAGAAGAAAGAAATTGGGGATATTCAAATAGGAAAAGAGGAAGTTAAATTTTCCCTCTTCACAGATAATATAATTCTATATCTAGAAACCCTTAGAGAGTGTGCCAAAAACTTTTTTACACTGATAAATGACTTCAGTAAAAATCTCAGGATACAAAAATCAGTGTGCAAAAATCAGTTGCATTTCTCTACACCAACAACTGAGAGCCAAATAAAAAATACAATCCCATTCATGATAGACACACACACACACACACACACACACACACACACACACACACAAAGTCAGCATTCATCTTACCAAAGAAGTGAAAGATCTTTACAATGAGAACTACAAAATACTGCTCAAAGAAGTCAATGAAGACACAAAAACAAATGGAAGAACATCCTAAGCCCATGGATTGGAAGAATCAATATTATCAAGATGTCCATTCTACCCAAAGCAATCTACAGATTCTATACAGTCCCTATCAAACTATCAGGATCATTTTTCATAGACCTAAAAAAAGACAGTACTGAAATTCACATAAAAGCAAAAAAGAGGCCAAATACCTAAAGCAAACCTCAGCAAAAAGAACACAGCTAGAGGCAGTACACTCCTAGACTTCAAACTTTACTACATGACCACAGTAACCAAAATAGCATGGTACTGGTACAGAAATAGACACATAGACCAATGCAACAAGATAAAGAACTCAGAAATAAAACCACAGACCTTCAACCAACTCATCTTTGACAAAGCTGACAAAAACAAATTTTGAGGAAAGGAAACCATATTTAACAAAGGGTTCTGGGGAAACTGGCTAACCACACACAGAAGAAAGGAACTGAATCCCTACCTACCACCATATACAAAAATTAACTCAAAATAGATCAAGGACTTAAATGTGAAACCTCAAACTATAAGAATCTTAGAAGACTTAGGGAACACCCTGCTAGACATTGGCTTAGGCGATGAATTCATGGCCAAGTCCTCAAAAGCAAATGCAGAAAAAACTAAAATTGACAGGTAGGAGCTTATCAACTAAAAAAAAAAAAAAAAAAAAAAAAAGAACCCAGCCAGGCTCGGTGGTTCAGCCCGCGGGTTCACGACCTGCCTGGGCAACTTGGCAAGAGCTCGTCTCTACAATAAATCAAAAATTAGATGGGTGTGGTAGCTTGCACCTATAATTCCAGTTACTTGGAATGCTGAGGCAGAAGGATCGCCAGAGCCCAGCAGGTTGATGCTGGGGTGGCCAGGAGCGTGCCACTGCCCTCCAGTCTGGGCAACAGAGTGAGACTCCAACTCAAAAAAAAAGAAAAAACCATCAAGAGAGTAAAGAGACAACCCACATAATGGGAAAAATTATTTGCAAACTATGCATCCAAAAAAGGTCTAACATCTAGGATCTTTAAGAAACTTAAATGAATTGAAAGGAAAAAACCAAATAGCCCCATTAAAAACTGGGCAAAGGACATGAACCGGCACTTCTCAAAAGAAGACATACAAGCAGTCAACAAACCTATGAAAAAATGCTCAGCATCACTAATCATTAGAGAAATACAAATCAGAACAACAATGAGATACTCTCGCACATTGGTCAGGATGGCTATCATTAAATAGTCAAAAAACAGCAGGTGTTGGTGAGGCTGCAGAGACAAGGAAATACCCATATATTGTTGGTGGGAATGTAAGCTAGTTCAACCTCTGTGGAAAGTAATGTGGAGATCTCTCAAAGAACTAAAAATTAAGCTATAATTTGACCCAACAATCCCACTCCTGGGAATATACCCAGAGGAACACAAATCACTCTACCAAAAAGACACCTGCAAGTGTATGTTTCTTGCAGCACTATTCACAATAGCAAAAACATGGAACCAACCCCGATGCCCATTAAACATGGACTGGATAAAGAAAATGCGGTACATATAAACTATGGAATACTACACAGCCATAAGAACAAAATCATGTCCTTTGTACCAACATGGATGCAACTGGAGACCATCATTCTAAGTGAATTATCACAGAAATAAAAAACTGAATACTGCCTATTCTCACTCTTAAGTGGGCACTAAACACTGGTCACACGGGTACAAGGGCAGGAACAATCAGCACTGGGCACTGCTAAAAGAGGGAGGGAGAGAGGGAGAGAGGGAGGATAAAAGATACAAAACCACCCATTGGGTATAATGTCCACTACTGGGGAGGGGGAAAGATCTCCTTAGAAATCCAAGCCTCATCTTCCTGCAGTATGTTTATGTAGCAAACCTGCAAGTGTACCCCATGATTCTAAAATAAAATCGAAAACCTTAAAAAGAGAGGTCAGGCATGGTGGCTCACACCTGTAATCCCCAGCACTTTGGGAGGCCGAGGGAAGAGGATTGCTTGAGCCTGCGGATTAGAGGCCAGCCTGGGCAATATGGCGAGACCTTGTCTGTACAATAAATCAAAAAATTAGCTGGGCATGGTGGCACACACTTGTAGTTCCAGCTACTTGGAAGGTTGAGGTGGAAGGATTGTCTGAGCCCAGCAGGTCGAG
>NW_007259658.1:60648-77646 GCF_000164805.1 Carlito syrichta | reverse complement strand
TGGGTGACAGAGTGAGACTCTGACTAAAAAAAAAAAAAAAAAGTTTGAAAAAAAGACAAATGTGAGTGTATTATGGAGAATGAGGGAATTTGAGATGAGACTGGAAAATAAGCATGTACCTAATCATGCAGAGACTTGTAGGCCACATTAAGGAGTTTTGTTTTGATTATAAGAGTAATGGGAAGCCACAAGGTTTTAAGCATGAGGATGATATGGCATTTCTTGTGAAAAGACCATCCTGTCTACAGTCATAACAGATTGGAGGGGAGTCAGAATAGATGTGGGTAGATTAGGAAGTACTGCAGTAGTCCAGGAGAGAGGTGTTGGTACAATGGTGATAATTGCAATGGAAGCAAATAGATAGATTCTGAGTGTTTTTAGAAAGTAAAATAAACAGAATTTGACAAAACACAAGTTTCAGGGTGGGAGGAGAAACACGGAGGTATCAAAAGATCCCCAAATACAACTGTATAAAATGATAGGACAAGCCAACTTGAGATAAGGAAGGCTGGGAAAAGACCAAGTTTCAGGGAGCGAGTTGAGTTTAAGGGAGCTTTGACACATCCTATAGGAGAGGTCAAGTAGGCAGTTGAGTACACTGTTCTTAAGGTCAGGTGAGAGGTCTGAGATGGAAGTATAAATTGGGGAGTTCATCTGCGTGCAAGTCATAATTAAACTGTGACTATGACTGAGCTTGCCTAGAAAGAGAGTATACAGTGAGGCGGGAGAGGCTGGGCCTCAGGAAAAGTCAGCATTTGTTATGGAAAAGGAGTTGTGACAACACGTAGATTATTTCTTCACTTCTGGAATTCAGAAATCCTGAATTCTTTCTTTTGCTTTGCCACCCAATTACTTGGTACCATCCCAAAAAAACCCTCTTCCCTTCCTTTGTTGAAGGGGGCTATGCCATTTTGGGAAGAACATTTTATTTTTTTTACCAAATATCATTAGAAAGATGCTATAATATACTATAAATATACTATAAATGGAGAATACAGCAGCAGAAGTTTAACTTGTTAGAATACTGAGCAAAAAACACTGATACTCAGAGAGAGCTGTCTGCTGTACTATTCCAGAATGGTTTCTGCCAAGGTGGGAAAAGGAATGGCCTCTCAACTATTGTGATCTTCAAAGTGGTGGACATCCTACATACCCAGCCAGTCTCTGAGAATAGAGCTATGCTTTCCAAGTATACAGGCTTCCTGTCAATGACCCCTGTATGTGAGAAACAGAGAGAGAGAAAAAAAAGCAAGGACTTCTCCCCTGCTTTTGTTCACTCAATTATGTAGTAGATATTTTTATGCCCTTGGGAGGTGAAAGGGAGGAATGAGCTAATAATTTGGTCGATTCAACATTCTGACCTCTGAGTCAAAAAGTTACTCAATAATCCTTTCAGCAGGCGAAGAGGGGCTAGTGTATTCAAAGTCAGGAGTCTGCCTCTGATAATGACTCATAGGCTGAGTGGCCTTGGGGTAAACCATACAAACTTCCTCCGTTTCAGTATCAGTAATACCACCTATCTCCCGTATCTCTTGAGGTTGCTATGAGAGTCTGATGAGATCACAGATCTAAAAGCATTTTTTTAAATGTCAGACACTATCACACCAAAAAACAAGTCATGCACAGTGAGCTAGTCTGTCTTGATTATAACTGCTACACCACACGTATCAATTCTGGTTCTAATTTTCTTATTTCCCTATCAGGTTTTCTTTGAAAATAAAGGCTTTCAAGCTGTTGAGATATATGCTAGCTACTTCTATCACTGCAACTAAATATTAAATAAAACATTGTTATATTAAACAATAGTCCAGTATACAAATAGAAACTCTGAAACAAAAAATATAAAATCAAGATTCGTTTTTAACATAATATGAACTCAAAGACCTTGACTTAGTCCACGGTGCCCTACATTATCTAGTTCCCAACAATCTCTTTGACCTCATCTTGTACCACTCCCTGCTTCCTTTGGCCTCCTTGATGTTCCTTGAATAACCCAAGTACTGGCTTACCCCAAGGTTTTTGAATTGCTGCTGTTCACCCTGAATGCAATTAATTGCTTCTGACATCCTTCACTTCATTCAGGTCTTAGTGTATGTGATGTAGAGGCCCTCCCTAACCACCCCAAATACCTTATCTAAAGTAGCACATATCCCTAACACTTGCCATCTGTCTCTGTCACCCTCCTCTCAGGCTTGCATTATTATTCTACATAGCACTTATCATCCCCTGACATCCTATTTCTTTTTCTGTTTTCCTCCCAACAAGAATGTTAGCTCCATGAGAGCAAAATATTTTTGTCTGGTTTGTTCCACTGCTGTATACTTAGCACTTAGAATATAGCCTGGCACATAGTAGGAACATGATAAAGAGGTGTTGAATGAAAGTCTATATTCCTACTGCTCCTCTAGCTGGCAAAATCCTAACACAAGACACCTCACAATTATGAACCTAAGGAATTAAAATGAGATGCTAAGCAGCAAGATGCTCCTGTGTGTATAATCATTTGATATTGCAAAACTAGGGAGTAACATTGAGATTGTACATGGCATTTTGATCTAGCAAAGACCCTTGGCCGGGCTGGGTGGCTCAGCCTGTAATCCCAGCACTTTGGGAGGCCAAGGTGAGTGGATTGCCTGAGCCCACGGGTTCGAGACCTGCCTGGGCAACTTGGTGAGACCTCATCTCTACAATAAATAAAAAATTAGCCAGGCGTGGTAGCACACGCCTGTAGTTCCGGCTACTTGGAAGGCTGAGGCGGAAGGATCGCCGGAGCCCAGCGAGTCGAGGCTGCTGTGGCTGGGAGCGTGCCACTGCACTCCAGTCTGGGTGACCAACATAACTTGGCTATGGCCATTTTGAATAAATCTGGCTGCCTTGAAAATTCCTGCAGGTTTGTAAGTTCCCCTATCATTAAAACAGTATGGAGCTGTTGGCAGGAATTGAACATCTCATCTAGATGTCCCTTAAACTTGTTACTATACCAAATTGTGTTGGGGTAAGCTACAAGCTATAATTAACATTAATTGCCAGGATAGATTCACTAATAACTAAGTCCTGGAATATAATCAGACTACTGGCACTGAAACAATATTAGTACTCTGGAACACAAACCAGAGAATAGAGGACATTGAAACTTACTGCTGCCAATGCTGACCCCAAATGGTGCCATTATACTCACAGAAAACAGAAGCAAAAGTTTGTGCATAAACCGCTACACAATGTGGCTTATCTGTTGGGGGGGTTCTTTTTTTTTTTTTTTTGAGTCAGAGTCTCATTCCGTCGCCCAGGCTGGAGTACAGTGGCATGCTCACGGCCACCACAGCCTCAACCTGCTAGGCTCGGGTGATCCTTCCACCTTAGCCTTCCAAGTAGCTGGAACTACAGTCATGCACCACCATGCCCAGCTAATTTTTTGAGTTATTGCAGAGATGAGGTCTCACCAAGTTGCCCAGGCTAGTCTCAAACTCCTGGGCTCAGGAAATCCTCTCCCTTTGGCCTCCTAAAGTGCTGGGATTATAAGCATGAGCCACTGTGCCCGGCTGGGAATCTTAATTTTGTTGGAATTTGGGCATTTTTTAAATGATCTTGTGTCTGTGATCACATGATTACTTTGTTGGAAGAAGAGATGTGTCTGTCAATGTATACACTGAACTAACCAGAACCCATAAGAACGATGAATAAAATGTAGAAAGAAAAAAAAAATAGAGCTAACCATTGATTGTGGATGTAGTCATGATAGAACTATTCTGAAGAGGTCTGTTAAATATCAGAAAACTGAATTCAAAAGGTTCCATTTTGCAGTCGCATTTCATTTAGTGAAATGAGTTCTCATGTTTTTTGAACTTGATAGAGTATGGCTTATTGATTTAGTTCTGTAGTTAATAAATTACTGCTTGCTTCTATCTTCCATTTTGTTTACAAGAAGTAATTAAAGTATTGAGATATTTCTACTTCCTCTTACATGCTCAAGAAGTAGTTAGATCCCTAAGCAATATAAATAATACCTAGAAATATTTCCTCACTCATTGGCAATGACCTAGGATGAGGTAAAACTCCTAGTAGAGACTTGTCTTCATTTTCTTCCTCCTTGAGATCGTCTCACTTCCAACAACAATAAAGACATTCATTGAGTGATGAATTTTTTGTGCCTGGCATTCTGTCAGGCATTGGAATTTTTAAAACTCTTCTATATCTTACCCTCAAACCTCAAAACTCTAAGTGGTCCCACTTGGAAACAAAAGCACTTGGAAATCGGAAATAGGGTAGCTCTTTTGGAATAAAGGTTTCAGACAGGATAACAGAATGGTTAGAGTGTGGGCCCTGTCTGGAATTCCTGCTCAGATACTTCCACAAGCTGTGTGACACTGGCATGCTGTATAATCTCTCTGTGCTTTACTGTCTTGTTCTGTAAAGCAAGAAGAATAATAATCTGTACACCATAAAGTTGTTGGGAAGAATAAATGAGATAATCCATGTAAGTTGCTTAGGACTGAACCTGGTACATTGAAAATCCTCTAGCTGAGCCATTGCCTTGCTAGACTCTGATGTGGCCATGTGCTCTTTGAGCTGTGGCTGTTGCCATGCTTCCTGGCTTTGGCTCCCTCCCCCACCTTGAAGAGATGAATCTTCTCTTTCCCTTCTCTTTCTCTCTCTAATTTACTTTTAAATAAACTTCTCTTTCTTAAAAAAAAAAAAAAAGAAAATGCTCTAGCTATTATTGCACAAGGGACTCAATATTTGTAGACTCTACAAGGGTCAACTCTGTCTACAAATAAAAGAATGTATTTTGTGAAGATGGTGGAAGACTATCAGTCACTCAATATCATTTTGTGTCAAGATCTCATACACAGTGATCATTGTAAGTGTGTAACTGGGAAGTACAGAAATATATTGGAAGGTAAACACATGAGCTTTCAAAACACTGTTACATTTTCTATAAATCAGGATTGGAAAACTTTTTCTGTGAAGGACCATATGGAAGATCTTTGGGGCTTAACAGGCCAGTCTCTGTTGCAGCTACTCAACTCTGTGGCCGTGGAGTAGAAGCAGTTATTGGCAATGTGTAAATGAATGGGCATAGCTACTTTCCAATAAAACCCTAAAAGAACAGACTGTTAGCTGGCCCATAGGTCATAGTTTGCCCATCCCTGCTCCACATGATTACCCTAGACTATCAGGCCACTTCAGCTGAGTAACCACAGAAAGCAAATAAACTGGGGAGGAAAATAAAGAGAGTGAGAAAAATTTAAGACATGGGAGAATAAGCAATGGGTCCTTCAATGTCTCTCTTCTCTCATTCAAAATGGTAGTTGATGCCTTAGATGACAAAGAAACAGCATATTCCATTTCTTCTCTTTCATTTAATACATGATTGTGAAGCACTTACCATGCCCCAGACATTGCGCTGTGGTCTATAATGCGGAGTGAAAACAGACCAAGTCCCTGCCTTCAAGTAACTTATGATCTATCCAGGGCAAACATCAGCCGCATAGTCACACAAACGAATTTAAACTTGAACTTGTGCTAAGTCCTACGAAAGCTGCTAAGGGAGGATTGTTCTAGCCATGGAGCTCACTCACAGTTCCCTGAGGAACCCGAGCCTAAAGCCTGAGCTGAGATCTGACAAATGAGTTACACTATTAGGCAATAGGGTAGGGGATCATTCCAAGCAAAGGGAACAGCACAGGCTCCTTGACAGCAGAAAGCATGGAGCATTCAAGGGATGAAAATAAAGTCACTATGGTTGGAGCCAAAGAGCCAGATGGAGCATGGGAGATGGGGCTGGAAAGATAGGTAGGGGTCAGACCATAAAGGACCATGGTTGCAATCAATTCTTTATTTATTCAGCAAATATTTACTAAACACTATGTCAGGCTCTGTGGATACTGTGAATGAGAAAGGCAGACATTAAATAAATGAACACTCAAATCTATAATTACAAAACTCTGCATCTAGAAGTTCTATGCCCCTAGAACTCTGCCCAGTGGTCTCAATTGTTGAAATATAAATAAATTACCTGGCCTGTTCCCAGAATGAAGTCCCAGTTTAACAAGGTGCTCATGTTATCAGTACACACAAACATATTACTCACTCTATCAATATCCTTTTTAAATTCTGGGTGGATTTGATATATCATCCCTAGAATTCAGCCTGTGAAACACCATGTCAGGCATCACTACAGATCAATAATGCACCACTGATGGTCTCTTCTTTCGGATGTGGGCTTCCAGAAAGGTGTGGCTCTCATGCTGTGGCCCCTTGTCTCATACAAGTCTTTATGACTTGCTATTGAGGATGATATCACGAACAAGACTGTAACAATAAACCAGATCTGAATATTTGACATACTAATTCAATTGTCTAAATCTGAGCTTTTAAAATAATTTTTGCTATCTACTTTTCTTATGTATTTATTCCTGCGGTAAACAATGTATTCTAGCTTACATTATAAACCCTTAAGAGAAGCAGGGATCTATTCTAGGGAACTGCAAGATTTACAAATGCTTTTAGATGTTAATAACTGTGAAAACAAAACAAGATCTTTAAACAGTTTCAAAGTGATTTAATCACAATAAAACTGTTTCTTTTTTCTTTTCTTTTTTTTTTTTTGTTTTTGTTTTTTGAGTCAGTCTCACTCTGTTGCCCAGGCTGGAGTGCAGCGGCATGCTCAAGGCAACCCCAGCATTGACCTGCTGGACTCAGGTGATTCTTCCGCCTCAACCTTCCAAGTAGCTGGAACTACAAGCAAGGGTTACCATGTCCGGCTAATTTTTTAATTTATTGTAAAGACAAGGTCTCGCCAAGTTGCCCATGCTGTTCTCAAACCACTGGGCTCAGGCAATCTTCTCGCCTCAGCCTCCCAAAGTGCTCAGATTACAGGCTTGAGTCACCACGCCCGGCCACAATAAGACTATTTCATTCTTAACTCCATGGTCTATTTTTCTATCAAAAATAAAATGAGGATGACAAGGAATGATTTGCCTTATATAAAGCTGGGATGATTGCTATCCAGTACTTGATGCCGGTCTTGATGGGCAAATGAATTACCCGATGATGATTTCCACTGCAGCAGTGTGGTTCTCAAATGCCTGGGGGTTCTCATGACCCTTTTAGGAAGGTGAAGGAGCTACAATTATTTTCTTAATAATGCAAGAATATTATTTGTCTTTTCCAGAGTTTTGTCATTTGTATTGATGGTGAAAATGCAATGGCGAGTAAAACTGCTGGTGCTGTAGCATGGATTAAGGCAGAGGCACCAAACTATATGACTAGTCATTGTATTCTTTCCCACCATGCACTGACAGAAAAAGAAATGCTATTTTGCTTAATAATGGTGTTAACGAAGCAATAGAAATCATTAGTTATTTTTCATTAAAATGCTATTTTAATACACAATTATTTTTTAAAAATCTAATAAATATTTTAAATTTTCCTGGTTTTAATTTCTCTCTTTCTTTTCTTTTTTCTTTTTTTTTTTGAGTCAGAGTCTCACTCTGTTGCCCAGGCTGGAGTGCAGTGGCACACTCACAGACACCGCAGCCTCGACCTGCTGGGCCCAGGCGATTCTTCCACCTCAGCTTTCCAGGTATCTGGAACTACAGGCATGTGCCATGTTCAGCTGATTTTTTGATTTACTGTAGAGATGAGGTCTCATCAACTTGCCCAGGTAGGTCTCGAACCCGAGCTCAGGCAATCTTCTCGCCGCGGCGTCCCAAAGTGCTGGGATTACAGGCTTGAGACACCGCAC
The DNA here is from genome assembly GCF_000164805.1 of Carlito syrichta. Classification (NCBI taxonomy): domain Eukaryota; kingdom Metazoa; phylum Chordata; class Mammalia; order Primates; family Tarsiidae; genus Carlito; species Carlito syrichta. Next base: position 69,899 of record NW_007259658.1, on the reverse strand, counting down.
CCAGTCAGTTTTAATTTCTAACTTGATAAATATAGTTATGACAGCTACACAAAAGGTTTTTAGAGTCCTCAACAATTTTTAAGAGTATAAAAGGATCCTCAGACCAAAATGCTTGAGAATTGCTGCTGGCTTAGTTTTCCGAACACCACTTTTATCAAGACAAATTTCCTTTTTTGTGTGTGAAACAACTTTATTTCAATTTTAGTTTTAGAGAATAGGAAATGGGGAGGCAGGAATAATGCTTGGTCAACCCCAAGAAGTGAGGAAGAGGCTACAGCCAATAAGAATGAGTAAGACTGCTCTTTTCTGACTTTCTTGATAACAGGAATGAAAAAAAAGAACTCCAAGAACATACTAAATTAAGTGAACAAACAATGTCAGGTTATTTAGGCCAGCCAACGGAGAAGAAATATCAGACAACCGTTTCAATTCATGAGAAAATGGCCTAGTCAGTCTATTGAGGCCTTGGCACTGGGTTGGATGGGTTGGCTGGACTGGTCGGATTGGCTGAGTTGGCTGGGTTGCCTCTATTTGAAGGTCGAGACCGCTCTCTCGAGGGCACATAGGGACCACTGGGACGATAACTGTGAAAACCCCTAAGGACCACAGGGGCCTGCCGCTGAGAGCTAGGTGTGGCAAGGAGGGACATAAGCGGCTGGGGACCAAACATGAAGTTGGTTTGGGAGGAAAAGCCTGTCTGAGCAGATGAAGAGACCCTGGAATGGAAACAGAATTGATCAGACTGGAAAGTACGGTCTGAAGAAAAAGAGGTATCTGGGGAACGGAGCAGGAACCGGGTCATCCCCTGGAGAAGGGGAGTGCGAGAAGGTTGCAGTAGCAGGAGTGGGGGCAGGCGTGGGGTTTCGAGCAGTGGGGTGCGTCTGGGAGGACGAAAGTGTTGGGGCAGAGGTAAGGCCTGGTGATATCTGTTGGCCTGGGGCTGCCCTTCAACTCTCCGGCCAGGTGTTTTCTTGGCCAGGCCATCCCTGATCCACTTGCCCACGGGGTGGCGGCGGGGTAGCTGCACACCCCATGCATCTGCCACATGGGCCAGCAGCAGATTTGAGAGGTGGCGGTGAGCACGCTCGTTCCAGTGCACCCCGTCTGGCTGCAGGAACAGCATTGAATGACGGAAGTGGAAATGCAAATCTAGCACATCAAAGCCATGTTTACTGGCCTCAGCAAAGCTGTGGAAGTTGGCTTCCACCACGCTGAATTTCAAGGACCTGGCCCAGGGTTGGTGCTCAGGCAGCAGAAAACCACCGGTGACTTCCTGGCCCACGGGCATAGCTGTGTTCCATACCAGGAGGCAAGACTCGGGCAGCACCTCGCTCAGGCGCTGGAACAGGATCCCCAGGTTTTGCTGATAGCTCTGCCAGGAGTCCTGGCCATACCTGGAGATGTCCCAGAGGCAGGAATTCATGATGACCAGATCAGGGGCTTCTTCTCCCGATTGCAGCTCTGTCAAGATGGTCTCGACATACTCAGAGTACACACGTGTGAGGAAGTAGAAATGCACCAGGTGGTGGCCAGAGCAGAAGTGGCGGACCTCTCGGTAGCTGGTGCCATTGTGCATCTGGCCCAGCTGGCCTCCTGCCACCAGCTTATCCCGTTCGAAGCTCAGTTCTCCCTTTGCCTTGAGCTGGCTGCGAGTGAGCAGGCAGTCCTTCTGCAGCAAAAGCACCAGGTCTTTGTACACAGTCCTCTGTACAGAGTCCCCCAGGATGACCACAAACTTGTTGTGGAGCAGCTGCCGCACTTCGGAGGTCCTCAGGTAAACCATGATGCCCAGGACACGCAACCTAGTTCCTTCCTGTGGATTGCTGTAGACAGAAGAAGAGAGTGGCTTGGAGGGATTCACCTCTAGGCAGGGCACCCAGTGCAGGGAGGGCATGGGCAATGGGAAGGAGCTGTGGCCTCTCCCCCAAAAAAGTGTGCCTGGGGAGCCTATATGGTAACCCTGGACCTGGAAGTGGGGTGAGCAGGCAGGGTGGGACATGGGAGCCAACTCCTCTTTTCAATTATAGGTTATACATAGACTTTTCATTTTTCCAGGTCTAGCTCTTCATGACTTCTTAAAAATAATAGCTAATAGCAAAATAATCTTCTAAAATGTCTTAAACACTCTCCAGTGTGTTTAACCAGTTTATATCTCCTCACTCTCCCTTAGTGTGGTGTTTTGGAATGAGCCACCTGGCCCTCCCAGAATTTTGGCATAGTGGGATGCAGTAGTTGTTTTGTCTACCCCACACACTTTCTCTTTCTTCTTTTCCCAGTCACATCCTCTTCCCTTTGGAGAACTCTCTTCCCATTCCTTGTCCTCCTAGTGAAGCTGGCAATCACAGTGCCCCCAGCCCCACCAAACTACAAAGACAGGCACATGATCCAAGCCTAGCCCAATCATAGCACTGCATCTTCTGGGAAATAGTAATGGGGACAAGGGAGAGGTCACAAGCTAAGCAAATCGGGGGCTTTGCCTAAAAGTGTCTGAAGTAAAGGTAGCCCTCATGTAGATCATAAGTTGTAAGAGTATATGAGTAGGCTACCACCCACCATCTTTCTCACCATATTGAGAGAAACTATCTACAGAATGAACCCAAGCAGAGACAAGAAGTAATAAAGATGAGTGAAGAGAACATTCTGGAAATTTTGAGTCCTTATTACAATCTGTGAGGCCCTGGTTCCTGGAAACTCTTCCTCCCTTCAATTCTGCCAAGTACCATGTGAACAAATAAATTCCCTTTTGTGCTAAAACCACTCTTCTAGTTGAAAGAGTTTGGAGCCAGGCTTGGTGGCTCAGCTTGTAATCCCACGCCTTGGGAGGCTGAGGTGAGTGGATTGCCTGAGCCCGCGGGTTCGACACCTGCCTGGGCAACTTGGTGAGACCTCATCTCTACAATAAATCAAAAATGAGCCGGGCGTGGTAGCGCACGCCTGTAGGTCCAGCTACTTGGAAGGCTGAGGCAGAAGGATCGCCAGAGCCCAGCAGGTGGAGGCTGCGGTGGCCGGGAGCGGCCACTGCACTCCAGTCTGGGCAACAGAGTGAGACTCCAACTCAAAAAAAAAAAAAAAAAGGGTTTGGAATAATATATTTGAGGAAGTTATTTAATCTTCTGAATTTAGTTTCCTTACCTCACCTGTTGGAAGGATTTAATGAGACAATGTTAAAACACATTGAAAACTAAAATTGTGTACAAGTATTGTGTATAATAGATATTTTCTCTTTACTTCCAAGTATCAAGACTACTAGCAATTATTTTTAGATCACTAAATATACTAATCGCAAATCCTTGGGTCCAAGAATGGTTTGAGGTCCTTTAATTTCCTGTGGAAATCAAGAAAGGCTTAGGAATCTTTTTACCATGGTTATCCTAACTAGAGGGTTCACCCTGCACTTAAGCCAGTTTGTTCTAGGTCAGCTCTCAGAGGACTTCAGAATTTTCAGACCCAAAAGGGGTGGGGTGTGTGTGTGTGTGAGTGTGTGTGTGTATGAGTGTGTGTGTGTGTTTGTGTGTGTGTGTGTTAGAGAAAGACAGAGAGAGAGAAACTCCCACACAACTAAGTGCCACTTACTATGAAGCATAAGTGACTGAACCCCTGCATAACAAAGCTCAAATGGTGAGAGAACAAAGTCAGGTGCATCATCTATAGCACGTGGAATCTGATGGTGACTTCTACAGTGTGCTCGGCAGTGTCAGGTTTCAAAGGTATTTTTGCCGAGCATTTTCTCACTGTGGTCTAAACTGTCCAAAGTCTTCACCGAATCAGAACCAAGGTATTCTCATTCACTAGTGACTGCTCTATACTGTGCCATTTTAGAAAATGACACAAGGAAATATGATGCCTTCTAGGGGACATGCTTTAGTTCTATCTTATCAAAAGACTGAGTTCCTCTTAAATGACTCTTCTAACATTTCTCATTGTCTCTGTAACTACCTTTGATTATGTGACTGCAGAGAGCAGTTTCTCAGGTGAGGCTTCCCACCAGAAAGTGGATTACTTCAACGTGAATGCCTGATAAACCACACAGCAAAAGGGTAAGAGCAGCAAGAGTCATTTCATTTCATTAAAATAGCAATCATCAGCCGGGCTCGGTGGCTCAGCCTGTAATCCCACGCCTTTGGGAGGCTGAGGTGAGTGGATTGCCTGAGCCCGCGGGTTTGAGACCCGCCTGGGCAGCGAGACCTCATCTTCACAATAAATCAAAAAATTAGCCGGCGTGGTAGCGCATGCCTGTAATTCCAGCTACTCCGAAGGCTGAGGCGTAAGGATCGCCGGAGCCCAGCAGGTGAGGCTGCTGTGGCCGGGAGCGGCCACTGCACTCCAGTCTGGGCGACAGAGTGAGACTCCAACTCAAAAGAAAAAAAAAAATTTAGGCTGGGCTCAGTAGTTATAGTAAGCAAGACAGTGTGATATTGGGAATGGGATAGACACATATATCATTGAAACAGAATGATCATAAATAAGCCCATTTTTTGACACAAGTAATCCCATGGAGGAAGAATAAACTTTTCAACAAATGGTATTGAAATTGGATGTCCGGGCTGGGCTCGGTGACTCAGCCTGTAATCCCAGCACTTTGGGAGGCTCAGGTGAGTGGATTGCCTGAGCCCATGGGTTCAAGACCTGCCTGGGCAACTTGGTGAGACCTCGTCTCCACAATAAATCAAAAATTACCTGGGCATGGTAGTGCACGTCTGTGGTTCCAGCTACTTGGAAGGCTGAGGTGGAAGGATCCGGAGCCCAGCAGGTAGACGCTGGAGTGGCTGTGAGCGGCCACTGCACTCCAGCCTGGGCAACGGAGTGAGACTCCAACTCAAAAAACAAAAAAACAAAAAAACTAATCTCGGAGAAATTTTGGCTCGCCTGTCTCAATAGATAGTAATGGCTTTATAACTACACAGGAATTGACTTTGTAGCACCTTGAAGTAAATTTGGAATGTGAAATTTGTAGCTTTATCAGACCAAACTGGAAAAAATAAAATGGGTTCAATTCACCACAAAGAAGGAAAGTTGGCATCCCAGTGAGGACAGAGGCATGCTCTAAACAGCCCCTGTGACCCTAACTGCCTCAGTTTGGGCCCTACAGACTGAACAAAACAGAACAGTGAGAACAAGTAAGATTTTTATTAGCTCTGCCTTACTGAAGAACATATTTGTTTGATGTGGGGAAACAATCAGTTCATGTTCTATGCCACTCAGGTGTAGTTTTATTATTACTTTTTTATAATCAAGAGAAGTGGATTTAGCTGGAACCGGCAGACTGTAGAGTAGGAAATGTGGGGAGGAGGGCTGAGGAGGTTGGAACAGTTAGCTACTTCTTTTGACAACTATATATCTCCGCTTAACCCTATTACAAGGCCATTTGGCACACTTTGCTTCCTGATCCAACTCAGCAGGTACATTCTAGACTACAGGGCAGTCCCACCCACTCCTCCCCACTCCAAGTTTTTCCAGTACTTCAATGCCTTCCAGGCTTTCTTCTCTTATAGGGAATAGAACCAATATTTTAGGAAACAGTATTTAGCAGCACTAGCAAACACAGCAAATGTTCACAAAGGTATACACAGCGATCAACGGAGGCTAGACCTTTGACTATAACTAGTTAACTTATGTGAGACCTACAGTTTACCTGGGAGAGTCACGTTTGTATCTCAAGGATGAAACAATGCAACCTTGAGAGCTAAAGTCTTCAGGTCCCTTGGTTCACTTAAGCAGATTTGGTCAGTTTCTGGGTGAAAGAAGAAACAAAGACCCAATTACCTTAATTATTAGAAGATAATGCAATCTGACTCATTCAAATAATAGAGTGTGGAAATATTTATTTATAGCCAGTTAGGTACAAACACTAAGCAGAAGCCTACCATCCAACATGGACATTGGTCTAGAATAACAGTTACTGTTATTGAACATTTATAAGAGGCTCAGCACAGTCAAGTGCTTTATACAAATTCCCATTTAATTTTTATTTCCCCTATAAGGTAGGTATTAATATGGACCTCACCACTAATCCACTGGGAAGTGGAAATCTGTTGTTGGACTCTACACTCTTAACCACTGTGCTACCCTGTGTCCCATTTTTAGAGGAGGATGACGATCCTGTGAACTGGATCAATGCTACTAAAAAGTGTGGTCTGTGACCTGTTTGTTACTGGTCTGTGACAAGTTAAAAATAGAGAGTTAGATTTTAAATCATTTATAGCAATATAACACAATATTTTTATGTCTGTTGAACTTATTTATTTAACAAATCTGAGCTTTTATTTTGTATGTCTTTGGTTTTATTTAGTATCATTTTATAGTAATTTATTTTTATTGTAGTTTTTAAAGTATCAGTACATGATGGATTGGAATTTTTTTTAAAGAAAGAAAAACTGTCCCTTCACCACAGATAGTCTGAGAAAAATTGAACTAAACAACGTGTCTTAGTGACTACCATTGTAAAAAGAAAAACAGAAGACAGTGACGTTGAGCTTCTTCATGAGGTTTGTGGGAGGGGGTTTCTGTCTTTCTTATCAGTCATTTCTACTTCTCACTGATAAATCACATTGTTCTGTTGAGTTTTAAGAAAACAATTTGTAACAACCCCTTTCCTCTTCCTAATGTAAATGCAACTGAGACATGGACACCAGAGTCAGCTAGATCAAAATGTCAGTTACAAAACTGGATAGAGGACACAGCTGAGATGTGCGACCTCAACAGTATTTCTAATGAGGATTCCTGAATTAGGGAACTTCACCCACCGAGTCACTGGTACAGAGGACAAGCTCAGGCTTGCCCCGCAAGCTACAAGCAGACCACCATAGAACCCTTAAAAACACTACCCTATGGCAGAGCATCCTCAGTTTCAAAAACTTATTACCCAAGTAAGTTTTTCTTCACTTGGTAGGGGTTAAGGGAGGGACCAGGAGAGAGACCACAGGTGTCCCTCTAGTGCATGCTCCCTCAAGGACATGTGATACTAGGAAACTGAAAGTTCCCCTAATGTGTCATTTAAAGCACTCATTTAATTCTCACCTCTGAATATTCTGCTAAAACACACCCAATCCAATTCTGTAAGCTTTTTCTCCCATAATTTAAACAGCTCTCAAAAGTCTGTCACCACCAGACAAGCCTTGAGAAAGTGGCAGTAGTTCCTTTTTCTATCTCCTTTACTCAACTTTCTGGTAAATGCACTTACCCTCTTATTTGCACTCGATGAAAATAGGTAATTTACTAAATTAATGGAAGTTATTAATTTTTCAAGTTCTACATGTGTTTACTGTACGTCCACCATGGAACTGTCTACACCATTATAAGTCCCCTGTAGGCAGGGGATCGTGCACGTCCTTACTCATTTGCTACAGCTCAGTGCACCAATAGGTATTTAACGACTGCTTTAATCCAAAGTCTGATGAAGATGCAAATGGCAGTAAAGACATCTCTCTTGGCTATCTCCATTTAGCTCCTTCTTGGATGATAAACCAGTTTTCTCACTTCTACTTTTGTTTTCTGGTCATACCTGATTTGCAATTTTGGTTCCAGAGCATCAGTTCTCAGTCAAATACTTTTCAACAACATACTAATATTAGGAAAATTAGATGTCTCATATAGTATGTGACTTGACTTTTTGAAACTCGATTGTTCTATGGAGTAGTTCATAATGTGTTTGCATTATCGGATACTGTCCCAAGGTTGACATCACAACTTTGTGGTACATTCCACTTTGTCTTCTCATGCTTCCAGTCTTCCATTTTTGCTCTCCTTGTCACTGATTTTCCCTCCAGCTACCTAGGGCTTCCATGGCATTACCAGGGCTTTCCAGAGCTGCCCATGAGCCATCCTTCCCAGGCCTGCCCTCTCTGCCTATCTTGTAGACAATTTTGTCCTACTTTCTTGTTAGTCTGCTTTTTAAAAAATCCTGTTGCATGTTAACAAGCGCCTTCTAGAGTTACCTCCTTCCCCGAAGAAGTAACATTAATGGTATCATAAGTAATGGCAGATCACTAGGGGACGTCTGACAGCAGGAAGGCTTTTGATCACCCCTCAAATCACACCATGTAGGTGGCTGCCTACATGGAAGTCCAAGTCTATATATTAATATTTGTATCACCTTTAAAAGTACATAATTATATTTTAAAGGATGAACTACATATTTATATAGATGTATATGAATGCAACTTTCACAAGTGCATGTCTGTGCAAACCCTTCATTAGAACTTCAATAAAACATCTCTGATCAGCCAGTACCTCTAGTTTCTGGCAGCAAGGAAAATATATCTATGTTGATTTCATAAAGTTAATTACTACTCTTTTTGAAATTAAATCTGAAATCTGAACCTCTGAATCTGGGTGCTATAACATTGATCAGCCTGGAATGCATGCACCACTATCCACCACTGAGCAATTTGAAAATCTCACCTTTGAGCCTTCCTTGAACTCAAAACTGGCCTGGCTTAGAGAGATCTCTCTGAGTGACTATTATAAAAAACTACTTCCCCCATCCTTAATTAGGTTCCTTATAAGCTCCAGACCAGCTTGGGAGAACAAGGTATGGTATCAGGCATCCCTCCTACACCATGGCCCTGCACCACTTGCTGATACTCTATTTATATTCTGTTTATGTCCAACTCGATGTATAGGGAAATATGGAATAAGCAAAAAACATTACTGCTACTGGGTGCCCCCAGTGGAAACTACGCATTGTTCAGAGCAGATTCTTCTGGGTGATCTGATTCCAGTCTTTCATTTTCTTTGAGCTATTTTTTTGTTTTTGTTTTTGAGTTGGAGTCTCACTCTTGTCGCCTAGGCTGGAGTGCAGTGGCACGCTCATAGCCAACGCAACCTCGACCTGCTGTGTTTAGGCGATCCTTCCGCCTCAGCTTTCCAAGTAGCTGGAACTACAGACGCACACCACCACACCCAGCTAGTTTTTATGATTTATTGTAGAGAGGAGGTCTTACTAAGTTGCCCAGGCTGGGCTCAAACTCCCCGGCTCAGGCAATCCTGTCGTCTCGGCCTCCCAAAGTTCTGGGATTACAAACTGAGCCACCACGCTCAGTCCCTTTGAGCTATTTTTAAACTCTGTAAATTGGAAACAAAGAACAGCGTACCATATGTTCTCACTCATAAGCGGACTTTGAACAATTATCAAAATACTATAAGAAAGAAACCGGGTTCGAGACCCGCCTGGGCAGCGAGACCTCATCTCCACAATAAATCAAAAAATCAGCCAGCGTGGTAGCGCATGCCTGTAATTCCGGCTACTCGGA